>NC_143521.1:57024618-57272118 GCF_031878675.1 Megascapheus bottae
GGCCCAGTGTTCAGCACCATGTCCTGCGGGTCCTAGGGCTTGAACTCAGGGCCTGGGCGCTGTCCCTGAGCCCCTTTGTGCTCAAGGCTAGCGCTCTACCTCTTGAGCCACAGGACCACATGCAGCTTTTTCCAGTTTCCTGGAGATAAGAGTCTCCTGGACTTTTCTGCCTGGGCTGGCTTCGAACTAGGATCCTCATATCTCAGCCTCCTAAGTAGTCAGGATTACAGCCATGAGCCACCCCGACTGGCTTAGTAGTGCTTCTTCCAAGGAGCAGAAGCTGAGCCTCAGCGAAGCTGGAGCTTCCCCAGGATCCCCCAGCACGCGAACAATGATGGTGACCACCAGCTTTGGATGAAGTCCCTGATTCTGGATCCTTCACCCTGCCATCTATCCTTAGCCGGCTCTGGATCCGTGTGGCACAACCCAGAGTCAGCCTCCCCTCCTCAGTGTGGAGACTGAGGCTCTGGGTGCCATGGCTGTTTTGGACTGAGGGAGCTGGGTGTTCTTCAAGGACAACACTGAACTCCCCCCCCCCCCGGAAAGGCAGACTCCAGATAAGCCTGGGTAGGTTTCCAGAGTGGAGCCAGGCTGTTTATTCAGCTTTAGGAGAAACACTGCAGCCAGAACCGACATGATAAAGCAGGCTGTTTTCATAGCAAACGCGGCCTGCCTGGGACGGCTGGGTCCCTGGGACTGGCGAGTCTGGGGCAGTCATCTACCTGTGGCTTTCTGGCCATGTCACAACCCACATCTTCCTGCTCTCTCCAGGGACAATGGAATGAACTCCCCAACAGGTTCAGACACACAGGCAGCTCCTAAGGGAAGCCTCTCAGTCCAGGAAGATGTGAGAAGCCTTGGCCAACCCTTTCAAGAAAATGTCCCAGCCGTGGGGCAACGGGCATGGTCCCCAGAGCCCTGACCCTGACCAAGTTCCTTCTAGGGCTTCAGACTTGGCTGTGGGAGAGCAGGGAGGCTAGGGGAAAGAAAGGATACAAAGGAGGCTAGGGAGGCTGGGGACAGGCAGGGAAGGCTGGAGACTTGGGGATACTCACCCAGCTATCGGGTAAAAAGGGATTTTGAGCGTGTGTCTGGGCTGGACTGGAGCCCCAGTCCCTGTGATCTCAGCCTCCCATGTAGCATCAGCTACCAGGCCTAGTATCACATTTCTTATTCTGTGACTTTGGCCTTCTTCCAGTTCAGTGGTGGCTCTGCATTACCCACTTTGACCTGGCAGGCTCGTGACTGAGGAAGATGGGACACCATGTGACTTCCAAGGGAAGGCCATTGGCCTCTAAAATCCATGCATGTTCCCTTGGGGAACCCAATCCCATCACACCAGCAACGTCACCAGCAGCTTGGCTGAGTTTCCCGCTGACGAGGGCTTTAGTGCCAAGCACAGGGTGGAGATGCCCCAGTCAGCTCAGTCCCCATCACCTCTACGTCTCCGTCTGAATTGCCTCTCTGAGGCCCAGGTGTTGGGGAACAAACAAAGCCTGCGTGGTTCCTGACTCTCAGAGCCCTGAGTGTGATCAGGAATGATGCGGCACGCATGCTCTGTGGTGTAGTGATCACAGATCACAGCAGCAGTGGGCACAGCGGGCACAATAAGACCTACCCGTTACTGGGCATGTGCTGTGCAGAATGCTGGTCCAGCCTGCGATCTGCAGCTGTGGAGAGTTGCATTTCCCAGGCTGGAGGCGGTCAAGCCCGCTATGTTGTTGGGAAACCCAGCGTACCTCCAAGCCAGCTGAGGTTCCTGCAGACAAGCCATGTGGCTGCCTAACTCTGTTGGGAGTCCAAGGACCTTGATTCACAGGCCAGGGAGGGGCAGGTTGAGAGTCGGGTTAGTCTGTTTCTGAATTTCCATTCACCACCATGATATACTGGGTACGTGAATGTCCATCAGTATCGTGACCGAGAGCACAGGGCTGTTGGTAACGTGATGCCCATCCGTCTCTCCTGGGTACCAGCTACATGGGCTCTGTGTTTTACTTCCTGGATAACTTTTCGCATTCCTCCCTCACCTTTCCTGGTCACACAGATGCAGCATTAGAATGGCTTTCTTCAGCATCGATTTTTGGAAAGTACAGAGGCTGGGCCTTGCTGTCTACCATGCATCCCGGAGTGAGAGCTCCGGGTTATAACGGGCGTGGGTGGCTTCTGCCTGTGGAAGCCCCCTCTCCATCCTTCGTGGTGAGCACCATACTGAATTCCCCAGTCTCTTCTGCAGCCTGGTGGCCAAGGGAACAGGTTCTGGCTAAGGAGATGTCAACAGACATCATGCGCAATGACTTCTGGGAAGCCAAGGTCCACTGTGCCCCAGGAGCCACTGAAGGTGTTGGAAGGTAGGGGTGACGTGTGGAGAACTGGGAAGAGAGCATGCGGGCTGCGGGCAGGGTGAGGGGCAAGCCTGGGACCTGGGGTCTAACAGTCTGTGGAGATGAGTGGATGATGCTGTGCTAAGACCACACAGGACCTGGCGGCCACCGTCATGTCTCCGTGGCATATGATGATAGGCTGTGTTTAATGGAATCGGTGCTCGGAATCACAAACGCAGTGAACTCTGGGAGTTTTCAAAATAACTCAAACTCCAGAAGGCAGCTTGAGCCTCAGCACCACTTCCAGTTCTCTGGTGGTTAACTGAAGCGTCTCTGACTTTCCTGCCTGGACTGGCTTCCAGCCATGATCCTCAGATCTCAGGATTTACAAGCATGAGCCTCCCCCAACCACCTCTGCTCCCTGCTTTTGTGGTTGCTAGTTGGAATAGTAAGAGCCAAGCCTTCCTGAGGCTCCCCGAGCTGCACGCTCTTCCACCATCTCCGACCTTACCACCACTTCATGGTCTCTGATGTGGAGGGCTCGCCTTCCTCCGTTTCTTATTAGAGGAAAGCAAGGCTCAGCAGGCAGCGTCACTCAAGAGGAGGAGGGGCTGTGCGTGTCAATGCTGCAAGCATTCATACCCAGCTTCTCAGTGTACTTTCTGGAGAAGGAAACAAGCAGCTCAGAGAGGTTAAGCCACCCACTCAAGGTAACAGAGTATGACAGGATTTGAACCCAAGGCCCTGACTGACTTGGAAGTATTTCCTTTCTATACATCACCCAGCCAAAAAGGAAGTTTGTTCAGTGCACCAGAGCATGGGTCTTTCATGTCCCTTCTGGTTGTCCTTGGCCCCCACACAGGGCGGGCAGCTGGGGCCTTGGAGAAAGAGGCTTTCATCTTGAATTCTGTGCCAAGAATTTCCTGGTTCCCTCAGACCCTGTCTTGGGCTGCCTCTGACACAGTCTAGCCTTGCCCCTGGAGAACCATGGGACTCTGACTGTATTTTTTTTTTTAATCTTTTGTGCCAGTACTGGGCTTGAACTCAGGGCCTGGGCACTGTCCCTTAGCTTAGGCTAGTGCTCTACCACTTGAGCCACAGCCTTACTTCTGGCGTTTTGGAGGTTAATTGGAGTCTCATGGTCTTCCCTGCCTTGGCTGGCTTTGAATCTTCAGATCTCAGCCTCCTGAGTAGCCAGGCCTGAGCCACTGACGCCTGACCCACCTAGCTTCTCTAGGTGTCTCTCTCCCGAAGTCTGCGTTGCTTTTGGCTATCATCCTACACTGATGGTCCAGGCAGATGCCCCCTGCATGCCCCCCCCTCACCAACCTGGCCACTCTTCGCGCCCCTCTGGGAGAACAGTCCCTCCACCATGTCACACAGCTTCCTAATTCCCGTGGCTGTTTCACTTTATCACGAATGATTTTCCAAGCCAGTGGATTTAATTACATTACACTTAGAGAAATTGGTGCCATTTCTTAATTACTTTTATAGTTGAAAAGCAATTACTTAGCCATCACAGGAAGGTCTTCTTGTGTTGCCCGGGGCTCTGCAGCCTTAAGAAATGTCTGCAGAGAAGCAGAGCTGGCTTTGAAGAGGCTGGGTCACCCCTGGAGTAAGTGGAACTGGGCTAATTGGGTTTGGGGAGAAGGATAAGTTTTGTGGGAGAGAACAGGATAAACAGAGATGTTTTTGTAGTCTGATCTTTGCAGTTGCTTAAGCCACAAGGCACCAGGCTGCGTCCAATTCCATCTCCCTCTGTCTCAGGTCTTGGCACTGGGTGAAGAGTGGTGAGTCCACCTGTGGGTCCCCCTGGAACCTGCCCGCCAGTCAGCATGCATTGCTCACCCTGGCAACAGCAGTAGACTCCTTTGTTGGTGCTCGGTATCCACTCCGGCTCCCTATACTGGCCTAAAACCTGGACCCAAAGCTCTCTGCATCTGGAGCCTGGAAAAAAGGCCTTTGCACATGTGGCCTGGAGAAACCATCGAGGTGACCCCAGTGGCACCCAGGTCCAGTGCTTGTGAGGGAAGCTGGGAGGAGGCGCGCAGAAAGGAGGCTGGGTGGCGAGGAGGCCGAGGTGGGATCTCGTTTGCATTCACTGGTTACGCTGTGCCGGGAACCCACCTGCCACCTGCCACGCCTGACCTCGAAGCCCCAACCTGCACTGTACGTAGACAAACACTTTGTCCCCGGCAGGATTCAGACCTTGGCATTCTCTCTCTCCACGCAAGGCTAGTGCTGTGCCGGTTGAGTCACGACTCTGCTTCTGGTCTTTTGCTGGTCACTTGGAGGAGAGTCTCACAGGCTTTCCTGCCTGGGCTGGCTTTGGGTCTTGAGCTCAGATCTCAGCCTCCTGAGTCATGAGGATCACAGGTGTGAGCCACCAGCCCCGCCCATTAAGCTGTGGCCACTCTGGCTGCTTCGCCTTGCGTGTCCCATGGCCCATGTTCCACATGGCCCCCCAGCACAGTCTGTCCCTCGGCCTCCCCCCAGGGGCTAAAATAGCGCAGGAACAGGAAAAATACATTTGGTGAGTGGAAGGCATTTACATCTGGGTGAGTGGTGACGAGGGATCCCGGCCCCTAAGTGGCATGAGCTGGTGAGGGAAGCCATCAACTTGCAGATGCTCTGAGTCCTTCCTATAGACTTTGCATGAACAGACGCTGAGACGAGAAATCCCCACAGCCCTACACACCTGCCCTAAACTCCACTGGTTCTCGAAAGGGATCCTGGGACAGGAACGCTACAGGGAGAGAGGGGTCCTGGGGGCACCAAGGATCCCTTCCTGAAGGTAGAGAAGGTTTCCTGGAGATGGGCCCCGGCTGCTCTTCCTGCAGGACAGGCGGCTATCAAGTGGCTTTTCCCGACTGCCCAGCCTTCAGAACTGTTAGCCAAACCAAGTCACAGTTGCAGGCCACTAAGACTGGAAGTAAATTGTTAAGCAGCCATCAGTAACTGGTCACAAGTGGGTCAGCTAGCCACTCTGATCTCATGGAAAAGGTTAACCTAGCTCCAACATAAAAAGCAGGAAAAAGACAAGCTCTTATGACCAGGCTGCTTGCCTCTCCTTTCATGACAGGGCCAGCTCACCACATAGAGGGTTCTTGGCAGATGCCAGGCGCACACAGCTTTGTGCAGGAGGTAGGCAGCCCTTACTGTTCCCACTTGTTCCATGAAACGGTCAGGCTCCGAGAGGTCCAGCTAGAGAGAGCAGAGCCTGGCTGTTACCCACTCAGGGAGGTGGGCTCAGTGGGCCGGCCTATTTCTTGGCTCTTGCAGTGTCGTGGGAAACAGCCACAGCAAAGGTACCGAGAGGGCTGCCACAGGATGGATGTGTACAGGGTGTGGGGTGGCCAGGCTGTCCTGGGGCCCCCAGAGGCAGCAGGGTGCCATTGCATGACCCAGTGCATTTAAGATACCCCAATAAAACACAAAGCCACTGGCAAAGGAACTACAAAGCCAAGGAGTAAATGGTGAGGTCTCTTTGCCTCCCATCCCTGTTTTCATTTCCCCCCGGGGTTAGTTTTGTGTCACCTTTCTGAGTTGAAATGAAACAGTTGTGACTAGAGATGCTTATTTTCCTTATTGTACAAAATATTATGGTCCCGGTACCTGCTTTTACTTAGTTGGCAGTAAAAACTCATGATTTATTTATTTAAAAACTGTATTTAATGTACAGAGGGGTTACAGCTACATGAGTCAGGTAATGAGTACATTTCCTTCCCCTCCCTCATTCTCCCAGTCTTTCCCCTCACCTTTTTTAATGTGTACTATTCCATAAGTCATCATCACTGTCTCCTCCTCCTCCTCCTCCTCCTCCTCCTCCTTTTCTTTCTCCTTTCTTAATCCAGAGTTGTGCAACCATGAGCACTATTTAATTCTATAATGGCTTCATCAACCCCCAATGATTCCTCACCCCATTAGCAACTACTCCCTGGTCCCCTCCCTTCCCTGTTGCCCCAAAACAACTAATATACCCTCTAACAGAGTATTTTGAAGGTCTTTCTTGTGTCAGAGTACATAGTAGTGTCTTTAAAAAAAAAAAAAAGAAGGAAGCAGTCACGTCTCCTTGTACAGGAAGACCATAATCCCCCACAATCCATGTGGTGACATCGCGTCACAGTGTCACCGTGTGTAACAGCACATTGCCAGTCTACAAGCAAAGTGGGATTTCCAGATATAAAAATGCTGGGCCTAAGCTGTGTGCCTATATAGTTGACATGTATGCATTTCTAAGCTGCTCGCCTAGGGACTGTGCCTTGTGCACACAGCACAATGGAGGGGGTAGAGGTCTGGTCAGCGCTGCCACAGCAAGGATAGCAGGTCCCCAGGGAGACACGGGAATGTCGAATCAAAGGAAACAGACATGGTACCTGGCTAGAGAAATATTTATGAAGACAAGAGGAGAGTTACTCAGGGGGAACCCCCAGAATCGGTTCACTGTCCCCCAGTATCTGTCCTGGGACTTTAGCCAGTTCCCCAGACTCCTTTGCAGCCAGGTGGCCCTGTGACCAAGTTCTAGCCAATGGGCTGTGAGCAGAAGTGATGAAGCCCTGCCTCTGCCTCCTTCATACTGTGTGAAGTGTAGCTGTGAGGAGACCGCGGGGGCCATGAGGTGGAAGTTTGGTGCTGAGGCATAGCCAGAAGAGGGAGGCAGGCTCCCTGATGAGAGAGAGAAAGGTCCTTGGCATGTTGGGTTCTTATCATTCTAAGAGGCTGTAACATCTGCCGATGACTAGCTGGCGGCACTTGGTTTTGCTATCCTGCCATTGTGGAGTCTCCCTAAAACAGGTTCTGGCAGGGGAGACTGTCAAGCTGTTTATCTTTCTAGCTACAGAAAGCTCCAGGGTGGCACTGGGGACTGGAGCTCAGTGGAAAGATAATGTCACATTACTGGGGGACAATATGCACTGGTCCTGCTGGAGGTATTGGCTAGTCTCTCTGGGGTGCTGGCATTGAACCCAGGGCCTGCAGTGTGTGTGGGGTGTGTGTGTGTGTGTGTGTGTGTGTGTGTGTGTGTGTGTGTGTGTGTGTGTAAATGTGGACTGGGGCCAAGCTAGGTAGGAAAGAGGATTCAGGCAAACAATATCTGAACGTAACGGTTGCTAATTTTATGCTGATACTGGGGCTTGAACTCAGGACCTGGGTGCTGTTCCTTAGCTTTTCACTCAGAGCTAACACTGCCACCTGAGCCACAGCTCCACTCCTGGCCATTTAGTGGTTAACAAGAGAGTTTCACAGACTTTCCTATGGGGCATGGTTTCAAATCGTGATCCTCAGAGTTCTGCCTCCCAGTGGTTAGGAGTACAGGCCTGAGCTATGGCGGGCCCTACAGAGAATAGGTGTTTTGGCAATTAGAGTTCTGTCTCCCCTCCCTCTGGAGAGCTTGAGCTCACCGGGGAAACACTAAGCTATTGGCTGTTGAACTTTCAGCCTGAGCTCCAGGGCTGGGACTTATCCAGCCTGCACTGGGCCTTCCCTCCCCAACCTCAGTATGATGCTTAGAAGTGGTACCAGGTTTCTGCAACAGGAAGACTCACTGAGGAGGGGAGAAGGCCAGAAATGCAGGCTGAGTGTGGAGATCCAAAAAGTGAGGGAGAAATAGACAACCGGACAGAAGAGCATCTTCTCACCCCCAAGAACCAGAAGCAGCCATTCCAGTTCCATGTTTCAGTGTGGCTCAAGCTTCAGAGACTCCACTTTCTTCTATTTCTCTTTCCTTTCAGGGACCAGCAGGCCCTGCAGGCTTCCTCCTATCTCGGCTCCAGAGAGGGGCTGTGATCTTTGCAGGAAGCGTGAGTTTCCTGTGGGGGTACATTTGAGGGGGGGTGGGGTGAGGGATGGTCTTCATTGTGACACTGATTCATGATTCATTCAACATGTATCTCAGGCATCAAGGTCTGGTAAAAGATAGCTGCCGGAGCTGGGAGCAGCAATGGTTCCTCAGTTGGGAGAGGGGAGTGGCTTCAGGACCTCTACCATGTTAAAATCTGCAGTTGTTCATGTCCCCTGTGTGACTTGTCATGGTATGCACAGATAACCCACAATCCTCCTCTGGATTGCTGTGTAGCCT
Source organism: Megascapheus bottae (assembly GCF_031878675.1). NCBI lineage: Eukaryota > Metazoa > Chordata > Mammalia > Rodentia > Geomyidae > Megascapheus > Megascapheus bottae. Next base: position 57,033,016 of record NC_143521.1, read on the forward strand.
ACATACAAATATGAATTGCAGTTAGTTTGTATTGGTAGGTGGTAGCATCTGCACAGGCTTAGTACAGAGGAATTCATCATGGTCCTGACTGCATTTTCCCTCTGCAGTTGGCTGAATTCATGGATGCAGAACCCAGGGAGACCAAGGGTCCTGGACTCTGGGTGGTTATGACATTGCAGTGTGACAGGCGGGGACATGGAGAAGTTACTGAGGCAGGCTGGGTGGGCAGCTGAGAAGCTCTCAGAGCATGGAACCAAGACTATGTTTCAGAGCATTTTGGAGTACTGCAGACAAGAGAGGAGGTAAATGCAGGGGTGCAGGACTGAGCCAGCAGGGGTGGCATTGGTGAGCCCAAGGGGGGAGGTGTACAGAACTGTCCCCATATGTCCAGATGGGTACATGCATGTTACCCTGTTTATACTGACTGCCACATGACAGAGAATCAGCAGAGCCATGGATGGACCATGCCATTGTCACCATTCTCCATGACTCTGGTGTGTCCTGCACAGCATGTCCTGCCCCCAAACATGACACCTTGGGGACAGGAATGGCAGAGAGGGTTGGGCTCCTGCTACATTCTTCCTTCTGCATGAGACCAGCTCTCCAACAAGTCTGGCCCAGCTGCCCTGCAAAGTGGCCATCAGACCCTTGTGTGACAGGTGGCAGGTCCATATCCAGAGCCACCGAGGGAAGAGACCAAGAGAAGCCGAACCAACAGTCTAGTGAAGTTGCCCAGTGAAAGCATCCAGTTCTGAACTAGATTCGGGCCCGGGGTCCAGCCCCACTCTTCTCACACCAGACCTGTGCAGACCAATGCCTTGCTGTTTCCTTATCCCCATTCCTGAAGACTCCCAGGTAAAACCTACCATGAAGTAAGTTACGCATTTCTCTCATCAGTCTGTGTTTGGTCAGCAGTGTCCCTTGAGTAGAGAGAGGAAGTAATAGCAGAGAGAAGACCCCGTGCCCACGTGCTGGCTGTGGAGCTGAGCTCACGAGGCAGTCATCAGAGTGGAGCGGCCTTCGGCTCTGTGACTCATGTGGCTGTTGTGGGTAGCTTCCAATCACAGAAACTGATTCTCTGGGTCTGGGGGTGAGGAGCGCAGAATCAAGGCATCACCGAGCCTTGCCGTTCTGCAGATCTGAGCACTGGGTCCTCGTGATAGCCAGCAGACAGTCTTCCATATTCCTTGGCTACTGGCCCCATCACTGCTGTTTCTGCCTCCATGCTCATGTAGCCTCCTTCCCTGTGTCTCTGTGTCCAACTACACCTCCTTCTGCAAAGACGGTCGCCATTGGGTTACATCCTGGTCTGCGTAATGCCTTGGTGACATATACAGAGGCCTTACTTCTGAGGAGGAGACTTGGAAGAAAGTCCACAGTGGAGAATTAGCTGAGTAAGAACAACCCATGTTCTCCCTCGATCTTGGCCACAGAGAATCCCCTCGAGTCCTCAAAACATGACCGCACGTCTGATCCGTAACCCGTCCAAAATAGAACCAAAGGCACCCATTGTCCCCCCAGGAGCCAGGTCTGGACCCTCCAAGCCACCCCCCAGGAGGCCAGCTCCCCGAAGTAGCTCCGCATCAGTGCCTGGCTGTTTGCATTTCTTGACAAAGGAAATTTGTTGGGCTTAAGCTGCCAAGGGTTGGCATCTGGATCCTATGATGTCTGGCTTCGGAGGGCTGTGTGCAAACTGGCTCCCGGGGGCCTCCTCCTCCAGGGCCTCCCCAGCCCCCATGTAATTAACTTAAGTGCTGCACAGATGAAAGCTTATTTTCCTGATCCCGGATTACAGAGAGCGCCACAAAGGTAGGCCGAGCAGACCGTGCGAGTTATCTCTTGCTATTGAAGTTTTCCAAGATAACCAGGGGTGGACAATGCAAGCCAGGAAGCTCGGGCATGTTGGAATTTATTAAATTTGCAGTTTCAAAAAGAAGCAACAGAGCTCTGAATGCCAGCGCAGAGAGGTTAAGTGGAAACACAACTTTACATAATGAGGCGGTTAATCATATTTTGCCTTCAAAACACTAATATCATAAATGGGCCTGATAGCGTTGTGTGTCCAGCGTGAGTAGCAGACATCACCTTCTTGGTTTGGTATACCTTCTGGTATTTTCTTCTTTGGACCTACCAGAGCTTCCTCCTCCTCCTCCTCCTCCTCCTCCTCCTCCTCCTCCTCCTCCTCCTCCTCCTCCTCCTCGTCCTCCTCTTCCTTCCCTTCACCTTTCTCCTCCCTCCTCCTTCCTTTTACTCCCTCAGCTGGCATATGGAAGATGGCTTTGATCCTAGATGCATAGGAGCCTGGGGGAGGGTGTGTGTGTGTGTGTGTGTGTGTGTGTGTGTGTGTGTGTGTGTGTGTGTGTGTGTGTGTGTGTGTGTGTTCAGTGGGTGGGGGCAGCGATTCCTACAGGTGATTTTTAGTCCTGAATTCCATTGTGACAGCAATGATTTATTTTAACTACCAACCTAGGAAAGCAGGCGCCACCAGGGTGAATGCCTCCACTAGCCCCTAGCAGACTAATTTTACTGTTTGTGAATCACTAATATGTTTAAAGGAGAAAAGAAGAGTTGTATTGTAGATAACTACAAGTCAGACTTTGAGAAAAGACCTCACCATGCCCAAACAGTTCCACATGGGCAGGGAGCCTGGAGATGGGTGCTAGGGAACACATGGGGTCCAGATAGCAGCAGTCCCGGCCAGCCCCGCCTCTGCCTCCACCCGCCTGTGGCAGAGGCTACCGGCAGATGAAACACTTTCATCTCTCCCTGGGAGATAAACAGGCCAGTCTGGATGGGCCTCTTTATTTACAAAAGAAAATTAAATCCGTTTTAACACTTGCACTGTTCATAGGAAACACATGTTGCCTGGTAATTGTTTTGAACTCATTTCTCGCCGAGCCGCCCGGGATTGGGCAGCTCTGGAGTTTTCGCGCTGGCTAAGGGTGGCCATGGAATTTGCGAGGAATTTCTTCCCAATTCCAGAGGCTCCACGAAGGGGGCATTCCTTGGCCAAGCTGGCAGAAGAGCAAGCCTGGGCTTCCTGCCCCCTGGAGGGAAGCCCTTACCCCTGAGTGGGACAAGCCAGCCCCCAGTGCCCCTTGCCCCCCAGTCCTTATCTGGAGACTGGAATGGATCAAAGAGACTCCCAGGCCTAATTGAGCCCGACAGGCCTCCCTCTGGCCTGGGAGTTTTTGCAGAAAGAGAAATGAAAGGTTGGGTGATTTTTCCCAAGAGTTCCTGATAGAGTTTTAGGGCTGCAAGGTGTCACTCAAAATCCCCCGGTTGCCAGCCCTAGGGCTGTGCTTTTCAACTGTTAATAGGCATGAGCCCCCCTAGGGGTCTTGTTCAAGGCAGATTTTGGTTCCCAGGCTCTGTGAGGCCACAGATTCTGTGTTTCTAGACCTCTAGCCCAGATGCTGGTTCTGCTGGCTCGGGACTGTCTGTGACATGGTTGTGTCCAGTGATCCCTTGGCTTCCCAAAATGCCAGTGTCACATGGGGATCCCAGATTGGGGTCTCACCTCTAGGGGCTCTGATTCCATGGGTGTGGCTAGGGCCTAGAGTTGCAGCCCTAATAAGAGCCCACCCTCCCAACATCACACACACACACACACACACACACACACACACACACACACACACACACATCTGGATGCCCCTGGTTTGGTAATGACTCCTTCAAATCCACTATCTACAGACAGAACCCTCTCTAGAAACTGAAGTTCTGCAGTTCTTCCTCCCCTTGTGTTAGGGTGCTTGAAGTGGCAGGACCAGACCAGGGCTTGAACTCAGGTCCAAGGTCAGGAGGAAGGCCCAGATGGGAACCCATTTCTCCATTTCACCACAGAGAAGTCCATTTGCAGACCCAGAGAACAGGACAGAGAATGCAGTACATCAGGAGGCAAGCAGGGATGGAACAGCATTCCTGCTGCTTTGTGCCCTTGGGCGGGTGATGAGACCTAGAGCCCCACCTGGAAAATACAGGTCCACATGCATGCTCTTCACGGGGACTGAATGGATGGCAAATATGCCAATGGAATGGTAAATAAAGGCAAACTTACTGCTTCTTTGTTGATCATGGGGCTCAAACTCAGGGCCTGGGCGCTGTCCCTGAGCTCTTTTGCTCAAGGCCAGCACTCTATTACTTCAAGCCACAGTGCTACTTCCAGCTTTCTGGTGATTAACTGGAGAAAAAAAACTCACAGACTTTCCTAGGCAGGCTGGCTTTTGAACTACAATCCTCAGATTACAGCTTCCTGAGTGGAGTGAGCCACCCGTGCCTCACAATATTTTTTTATTATGGGTCACTTTTGCTGTCAGGGTTGATGTTTTCACTTTTGTACAGTTATAAGTTTTAATTTATGGTGGTATTGGAGTTTGAACTCAGGGCCTCCTTGCTTGCTAGTTAGGTACTCTGCTACTTGAGTAAGGCCCTTAGGCCTCTTTTGCTGTATTATTTTGATAGGTATCTAAGGTTTGGTTTTGAGTCACAGGGACAAATCATGCTGTATATCGAATGGCTAGAATGAAAGGTATACACTCCTGAACTCAACCATTTTTGAACCATACGTATTTATGGTATATAGCATGATAATTCCGTGCGTGGATGTGGTATGTAATTATTTTATCAAGGCACTTAGCATTTCCAGCTCCTTAAACCCCCATCATTTCTTCCTGCTGGAAATCAGTCTGCAGGTTCTTCTGGTTCTTTAAATATTTTCCTTGTATGTTACTAAGATGCTATCTTCCCACACAGCCCCAGGTGAAGTGCAGCGTATTTGGGGAAAGGTGATGATATCTTCAGCTGTTGCTAAGAGACATAGCTGTAACACAAATTTGCCAGCATTTCACAGCCTTCCTGGCAATTCTCCAAACAGTCCAGCCACTTCATCTTCCCCACAAGTGAAGGAAACAGATTGGTGGAGGTCCCAGGCGGTGGGGTACCCCACTGTCTCCAGAGTTAAAGCTGGAGGAGGGGTGTGCTTGCCCCCTTGGGCTCTTTTCTGGTGATGACTGAAACCCCATCTTCCATTATAGCTAAGAAGATAGCCTCTGAAGGTCAGAGCAGGAACCATCTTCTGAGGTACCAGTTGTCTGGAGAGAAGCCTACAAGGCTCCTGTCCAACCCAAAAAAGAGGCCCCAGAAGAACCAAACCTACTGGTACCTTAGTTCGGAGGCCCAAACCTCCAGAGCTGTCGTTTGAGCCCTCTTTGGTGGGATCTGGTGAACTCACACACTGAACAGAAGAGAGAGGATTTCCTGTGCATTGAAGGCTTTTTACCTATGAAGGCCTTGAGGTTCCAAAGTAGAGGAAACACATTCTGACTCCCTAGCTGGCTACAGTGCCCACCGCCCATTTCTTGCAATACCCAGGGCATCGCTAGATCAGTGTTAGGTCAACATGCAGAAGTGGGAGCAGGAAGGAACCAGTGGAATAAAACCAGGTAGAGACATTTAAATCAACACCTCTCTCCCAGAACAAAAGTATCCACTCCAAACTGAACCTATGTCTCAGGTCAGCTTGGAGCAGGACTTCCCAGCCTCCTGGTTGCAGAAACAATGCACAAGCCCTCTCTGACTGGGCCTTGTGATTAAACCCACCACTCAGAGGAGTGGCTGCAGGAATAAATCCTGAAGATGTTTATCCTGAAAATTCCAGGCTTAATTTACAACCTCCTGCAAACAGCATCTCCCTGGCCAGTCCCAGGGTCATCAACACAGAGCAGCAGCGCCTCCAGGTCTCCAGACATAAATACCTGCTGTCAGCTGGGTGGAAGAGGGCAGGGCTCGAGAGAGTGGGGGCCTGTGGCAAGGCATCTGCTGGGGTCCTCTGCAGGCCTGGGAGCTGCTCTTATCTTATCAGCTCTCTCAGGAATGGAAGCCTTCCCCCAGGACTGCATGAAGCCCTGGATTTATTGACAGCAATTTGTAGGATGGAGGTGGGCAGTAAGCCCGATCACAAGGGCTTTCTGATTGAGGAGAAAGAAACATCTCCAAAGGGACAATCTCAAGCACCAAGGTGGGGATGGGACGGCCACACGCGTGTCTAGGACAGATTTAGGGAGCCTGGCCAGTTCTCTGGTTGCTATTTGGGGCTATAGAGGAGGTCATTTTGCATGGACTCCTGGAAAGGAAATGGAAGGACTTAAGAACTGGGGTGGGAGAGCAGGCTATCGTCTGTGTGTGTGTGTGTGTGTGTGTGTGTGTGTGTGTGTGTGTGTGTGTGTATGTATGCATTTGTGTACATGCATATGCACACATATCTTGTGTCTTACCTGGCACATTGTAGGCCTTGCCCTGGCTAATCCCTCATTTCTGGTTCAGTTTTCTTTCTAGACCCGTCATTTGAATGTCATCATTGGTTGCATAATAGATTGGTATGCATGCATTCTCTGACTTCCTAATGCATTCATTTACTCAAGAACAAAACACAGGGTTCCCGCTTGGTATTGCAACTGCACCAGGCTAAGGTGGATGCTCTTTTTCACTTGAATGCAATGCTTTGACTCCAGTGAGGACACTGGCTGGGGATGGAATGCAGCCACACAGGAATATACCAGAAGCGATGTCAACATTAGTTCACTCGGGACATGGTATATTTTGTGCTGGTCCTGGGGTTTGATCTCAAGGCCCGGACACTTTTTGTTTATGCCTATTACTTGAGCCATAGCTCCATTTCTGGTCTCCCTTTTACTCTGGTTAATTAGAGATGACAGTCTCACACTTTTCTGCCAAGGAAGGCTTTGAACCAGGATCCTCAGTACCAGCCTCCAGCATATCTAGGATTACAGTGTGAGCCACGCCCAGCTGGACCCATTTCACATGTCTTCTGTTTTGTTCATTGAGCCATCTCCAGAGCCTAGGGCAGAGCTGACACGGTAGATATTTGATCAGTATTTGTACAACTGATGGGAAATTTGGTACCTCGGGCACCTTAATGAGGAAAAGCCTTGTCCGCTCCTCTCTGACAGTTGCACACACAGGGCTGCTCTGAGAAGGCTCCAGCTCTTCCCTGAGTCCTGTACTTTGTGGGCCATGGTCAGATCAGAAGATCACTCCAGGATCCTCTGAGAGCAGAAAGGACCTCACTCTCTGGGCTTCTCTTTACCACGCCCCACTTTTAGGACCAGCATCCCCTCTTCCAGAGCCACACCCCTCTCTCTTCCACACATGCCCACGGTGACCTCCTCTCTGCTACACAGGTTCCAGTCCTGGGTGGACTTTGAAAGCCACTCTCGAGCTGCACGTAAGATGTTTGCTATATACACAACATCCCAGCTCTATCCACGCCAGTTTCCTCACTGAGTGAAGGAAAATGACTTTTAAGTTTCTTGGCATAAAATTATAGAAGGCTGGCAAGCTACCATCCCATCCATGATCCCATTACTCAGAGGACTGGAATTAAATTCTGACTTATTTACAAAAGAAAAGTCTCATTTAAATATCTATTATTTACTAAGATTTTGCGTATCTAGTTTTATATCTTGCTTTTATACTTTAAAATTGATGTCTTATTCATTTAAAACAATTTTAAGTCTCTGTCTCTCTCTGTATCTGTCTCTGTCTGTCTGACTCTCTCTCTCTCTCTCTCTCTCTCTCTCTCTCTCTCTCTCTCTCTCTCTCTCTCTCTCTTTCCCCCTCCCCTCTCTCTCTCTCTCATTGTGCAAGGCATGGGCTTGAACTCACGGCCTGGGTGCTGTCCCTGAGCTTTTGTGTTCAAGACTAGCACTCTACCACTTGAATCACAACTCAACTTCCAGCTTTTTAAAATAATAATTGGAGATCAATGTTTTATGTACTTGCCTGCCTGACTGACTTTGAAACTGTGATCCTCAGATTTCAGCCTCCTGAGTACCCAGGATTGCCAGCATGACCCACTGGCATGGCTTGTAAGTCTCCTTTTTAATGGCTTCAAAATAATTCCTGGTGTAAATGAACCATCATTTCTTAACTACTTCCCATTTTTTTTGATATTTAGTTTCTTTCCAGTAAACAATTGGGTAATAAAAATAGTCAGGATTTTTTTTCCTCTGTATTTGGACACATGGATTATTCTAAGACACAAGGGCTCAGAGTTTTGAGTATAGATAGGTATCTATGTGCACACATACATGCATGCATATCCATTTACACATGGGTTAATATAAAAGTTACCATTCGAAGTACAAAAAATAAAGTACAGCGTGTGGTGATATTAAGCATATTGCCTATGATACCTATCTCCAGGACTTTTTTTTTTGTTTTAATTCTTCTTTCCTTCCCTCTCATTTTCCAGTCTTAAGTAAATAAAATCACTGGTCCCTACAGATTCTTTGTGACTGAGACCCAGTGTGGTAGCTGTAAGTCTTGCCAGGTATCTTGCCTTCTTCCACACAAGGCAGCACTGATTTGATAAGAATGTCTTTACATGTGGAGCGGGAGAACGTCAGTGAGTGGACACGCAGGGTGGAAAGACTGGGGTATGTGCGTAGCTCTGGGGCTTGTGATTTCAGCTGACCTCAGGTATGAATCCAGCAAAAGTGCCGGGAGCTTTGCTTCCTGGGTTACAGACCTCTTGTGTTGAGATTATTGTATTTTTGAACCATAATGAAGTCTACAAAGATAAATGCTGGAGGCAGGAAGCACAGCCCCCCAACCCTGCCCCAGGCTGAGAGTGTACCCTGCAATTAGGCTTCTACCAACATGGGTGGGAGGTGAAGTCATGGCTACAGAGTACCTTTATCCATCCTGCAAAACAAGATGCAGGATTCTTTAGATTCTAGAAGACTGTGAACACTCACCGCCCCTAGTCCCTCCACCACACCCCACCCTCCAAGTGCCTCCTCTTTCTTTGTCTTAAAAGCAGAAGGGGCATGGTGTGTGACTCAGTGGTAGATCTCTTCCACTTGTTGAGAAGGCCCTAGATTTGATCCTTAACCCTGTCAAAACAGTGGACCCAAATAATGCCAATAAAACAAAACTCCCGAGCCAGGAGACTCTTCCTCTTCGGCGATACTCAAGCTGCTGTAGATCAAGTCTGGGAAGACTGGAACTCAGCACAGCTTCATTACCGTGGATGCTTCAGTGCCGCCGATGGGAAGGGGCAGCTCTCCCCAGCCTTCATCTTCCCCTGGTGGCAGGAAGACGAGAATGCTGAAGCAGGACACTTCCAGAACTTTCTAGAGCCTCCTTTACCCTTTAGAGCAATCTGTTGGCACTGCTGTGTGTCATTTTACAGCCAATTTTCTCACTTCACCCACCCCTCCCCCCTTTCTGGAGATGAAGAATTTATAAAATCTGTATTTTACCCATTCCGTGGTGAGCTTCACATGCTTCTACTGCTGAAGGAAAAAGAGGTTTTTAGAAAATGTATTTAGCATGGCCTTTCTTCTTTGCGAGAGGTGATAAGGAGTATATTTATTTGACCATTCTTCAGTGCTGACAAGGCAGGCTTGTAGTTTTCAGGGTCTACACAAGAGGGCTCTCTGGGACCCATTGCACAAGTCCCTGAGGATTACAGGGTGTGGGGGTAAATTTTTCTGAAAGTATTTCAGATGGAAAATATACATGCCCTTGTCAACAATTACATTTGGCCACCCAATTAAGAAAGGAGAGATTCGCATTTGTGCACATTCCTTGTGGAATTTGCATGGATAGCTTGTGTTTTTATGCGAGGGTGTCCAAAGGGATGTGTGATGTCTGCCTGGTTGTATGTTTTTACAACCAGAGTCTGCTGTGGGCAACGTGGAGAACGTGGGACTGTCTTTTGAAAGTCATCCCATCTTGAGATGATAACACGGGCTCAAGGGTACAGGATACAGGCCAGGGAGAACCTTTCCTGTTTTCCTTCCTTCCCCCCAGGCCCACACCACTTCCGGAGGCAGAGCTAAACCAGGTTTTGAGAGATAAGTGCTCACAACAACCTAGCTAATTCCCACTGAGATGCAGACTAATTATTGCGTTTCTACCTTGACCTTTTCAGAATTAAAAACACAAAGCCCAACTTAACCATTCCAAAGAGGAGGTCACATATATATATATAAAAAAAAACTATACTTAATAGAATTCAGGTGATGAAGCGTAGATGGGTAAGTAGTATGGGTGAAATGTTTTTATGTTGTGTGATGTAGGTCCAAGTTCAGATCTTATCACAGGGCGACTTTTCAATAATGTACTGGACAAATTTTATTGAGAGCCTACTATGTATAGGCCACCAAGATGCAGTGATGAGCAAAATCAGTCAGGCACCACCCCACCCCCCCACACCCCACTCTGCACCTGTAGCCTAGGGAGAGAGGCAGACATTCATCAGAATGACATAAATACATGTGTGCTCACATCTGGGGTAGCCATTAGACATCAGTTACCAAGATTATTCTCCATCCCTTCTTAGACACATAGTAAGACCGCATTTCCTCTAATCCTACAAGGTTAGGCATGGCCCATGGACTGTGAGCAGGTCGTGTCCATGGTGTGTGGCAGTTCTGTCAATCGATGCACACATGTCCTATTCCTCCCGGACTGACATGCGTGTGGCAGGATGGAGCCTCTGTCATGGCAGGGGGACTCTGGTGAATTATACTTCCTCCTCCCCCTCCCACCTCCCCTGTCTGGCAATATTCACTGAATGCATAGCACGAGGGAGAAATAAGCTCGTATTAAACCAGAGCTCCGAGGCTTGTTTGTTACTACAGCAGAGCTATCCTGTGCTCACCAATATAGGCGCATTGTCACCTAGTATGCAGGGAAAGGGTGTCATGGGAGAAGGGGCTTAGTAGGGGGCAGGTAATGGAAATGCCTCTGAAGACATGACAGCAAAACTGAGATCTTGAGACTGGGAGAACTCCCAGGGAAGAACCTTCTAGGTTTTGGACTGAGGATAGCAATGTGGCTAGAGAGAAGTGGGAGGGCTAGCCTCTGGGGGTTAACTGGCACATCACAGCTGAGAGATTTGGGAGGTCAAGTGACAGCAGAAGGAAGGCAGAGTGATACTGGCAACCATACGTGCTATGCACAATATAGGAACTCAGTGAATCCTCCCAGCCCTCCAGTGGTTTATATGTGATTGCTATTCAGACTGGTAACTGGGGGAGGGGAGGTCAAGGCACCTGCCCAAGGTCACTCAGCTAGTGAGTGGTAATGCCTGGATTTTAACTCAACAGTTCTGTAAGCATCATTCATCATGGCAGTAGGGGCGTGTAGTATTTTCACATCTGGCTACTCCACATGTGAATACACATGTATTTGTGTCATTCTGATGTCATAGTTGGCAGGAAGCAGAGGAAGAAGGGGAGGGGTGGCATCAAGGACAAGATATGGCCCCTAGAATGTACCTCCAATGACTTACTTCTTCCAGTGAGCCATGCCTCCTGAAGTTTTCAGAACTCTCCAGGATAACACTACCAGCTGGGGCCTGAGTCTTTGAAGCATGACCCTTTGGGGTGATAGATGCTTCATACCCAAAGCATAACAGATCTTCAACACATCTGTCCTTTGGTCACTTGAAAAGGAAAAAGTAGATTGTGTCGACTGGCTATTTGTAGTTTTGAAATTCTTCCCATCCTCCCCCCCCCCTCTTATCTCTTTCTATTGTTTTCTATTCACCACTTATCCACCAAATAATCCATATAACCATCTATACTGCCTTCCTTTGTTTCTTCCATCCATTCATCCATCATCCATCCATCCATTCACCAACTCATTGAACTAGCCATCCACTGAACTAGCCATCAATCCCTCCGTGTGGTCCAGAGAGACAAGCTGGGTTGGATCCTGGAAACTGCGAGGTCATGGTCTGTTGAAGGTGTCTGCTTTCTTGGTAAGACCCCCTCCCTCCTCACCTTCATGGCCCTGACCCCAGGTAGCCCACTAACAAATACCACAGCCTCTGGGTTACCAGACTTTGCCATCTATTTCTTCCATCCAATGGACTACAGACTGTTGTTCAATTTGTCAATGTCTTTTGTGTTCTAGAAATTTCCCCTAATTTGACTTTATGAGGCTAGTTCTGCCCTTCTTTGAATTTTGGAGGGCTTTCAGGCCCTTGTCAGCACTGCTGAAAGACCTGATTTCCTGCTGTGGCCAGCAGGTTCTGACAGGACCCATTGCGGTCTGTGGGTATCAGATTCCCCTTGGGTTGTATAAGAAACAAAAGAGCCCCTAGCTTCTCCCAAACTCTACAGTCACATTAGGGGAGCTCAGCATGGGAACTGCACTTTTACAAATACCCAAGGTCGTGATTCTGCTGGGCACGTGAGTGTGAGAATCACTGTCTGTGTGAGGGTGCACGTTCATTAATTAACCCAGCACACGTCTATGAAATCCCTACCTGCCAAGCCTCCACAGAATCTTCCCAGGATGCAGAAATAAGGAACATTCTTTCTTCCTCCAAGGGGCACAGCCTGGTTCTGGGATGGGCTAAACTTTTTCTGCCAAGGGCCAGACAGTCAATATTTTCAGGCTTGCCAAATCTCCAGGCCTCCTTCACAAAATCTCCACAACTGTCTGTACATGAGTGGGTGTGGTTGTTCCCCAGTGTTACCGGGAACGCAGGTGGTAGACTCCACACCATGCTTTGTCCAGCCCTGGTATCCTCAGAAACAATGAAACTGTGTGAGGAGGGGGCCAGGAGGGGAGGAGAGGGGACAAACGGGGGGGGGGGGGGGAGGAGCCTATTATGACAAGGTGGGGTTGGGGGTGGGGGAGGTTTCCCAGATTTGCTTGGGCTCTCTTGAACCTCTAGGAGCAAACACTGCAGCAGAGGCCAAGAGGCCGCTGGGACAAGTGACAGGCTGGCACTGGATGGATCTGCCAGAGTACCATGAGCTCATCTTCCTCCTCATAGACTTTTCTGATTTGCTCCTCAGGAAAAGGCTCTTTGAGGGGATTGGTCACACATTCCCCAGATGCCTTCTAGAACGTTCTTGTCATGTGCGGTGCTTTGTAGGAACTCACAGGCTGTGGATTTCACTTCCCAGACCACCGATAAACATCAGCGCGTGCTCAGTCTGGTTTCCACGCACCAAATTCGGATGCTTCAGTGTTTGTAGTGACTGTGGGATGACGTCCGCAGAGCGTTTCTGGCTGTTGGAAGCCTTCCCCTGGGTGTCTGACTTAGCAGGAAGGTTGGCATCTCTTGTCTTCCCTGTTGCGTGTGTGAGTGGTGCTGGCTTCTGGGCCACTCTGCTCAGAGTGGGCCTTCTCCACCGTGGCGAAACGCACACCCACATCAGGGGGAAGGAGGCCCACGGAGCCTGTTTGATCTCAGGGGAAAGCCAGCCCAGGCTGGCATCTGACATTTGGAAACAGTGAATACAATTACCCATCTGTGGACCAAAGGCGTTTCTCCCCTTTAAGGGAACTGAAGGTATTTGCCCGTGGTAGAGTTTCTCTCCGAGAGGCCCCTTCTGAACTGATTGGTGTGGAGAATTCTCCACCAGATTTAATTCAAAAAAGAATGAGGCCAGGCAGGGGAGGAGGCCCTGCCCCAGCTCCTCATCCTCTGAAGCTGACCTTTGATCTGACAGGCTGGAGGCAAGCTATCCAGAGCTGTCATGGCCCTTCCCGTGTGCTCAGAGGCTTGCAGAGCCTGCTCATCTCCCTCTGCCCTCCGCCCTGAAAAGACAAAAGACCATGGGTTTATATCATATTTGATGGATGAGCTGATGTGCTCAGACTCCATTGATTGTCTAAGGCCCCACAGCAGAATAGAGATGTAACTGCGCTTTCCTGACTTCCATGTGTTTACCACACGTCCTGGGGAAAAATTTACATGTTGGCATCGTACTCCTCAGGCTTGTTGAGGATGTAATTAGTTAGGATGAAGTCAGTCTCGAGAGGGATGGGACCCTCAGCCCAACGACTGGTGTCTTAAATGGAGAGACAGACACATATAAAGAGATTGTGTAAAGTCAGAGGAAAATGGCTGGTAAGCAGGGAACACCTGACCCTACTCAGAGCTGGGAGAGAGCTCTGCAGGAGATCTGCCCTCAGACCCTCAGAAGCAGCTAGGCTTGCCCATACCCTGGGTCCATATTCAGTATCCTGGCCTCCGGAACCATGAGAGAACACATTTCTGCATCTCAGGCCACCTGGTCAATGGGACTTCTTACAGAAAGGAATATGTCCTAGCACAACAAACTAGTAATTGAGAAAAATGATTTTTGAGATGTGCTTTACCGTATCTGCATGGTACAGCTGAAGTGGTTAACTGTCCTCCAGTAAACATCCCCCTTTCCTTTTAGTAATAGAAGCACCCTTCCTGATTTGAATAGTCAGAGACTACACTTCCCAGCTTCCCTTGCAGCGAGGCATGACCATGTGACTGTGTTCTCACCAATGGAAGGGCATTGTGTCTGCCATGTTTCCCCAATGGAGAACTTGAACTAGGTGTCAGCCTCTTGAGTGCTGGCACTGCAGGCATGTATCACCAAGCCTGCTTTTCTTTCTGTCAGGTAAGGGTTATCAGACAAATCCCCTGCTGAAGATAAGGCCTCTAACATACTCCACTAGTTCCTTAACTAGTCTTACTGTGCACCTTACTCTGGCTGGCCATATCCCACCCAACCAGAATGAATGGAACCTACCATCTCCCAAAGCCAAGAGTGAGGACTCCAGCCAAAGGGCGAGCTGAAGCAAGTTGTGCTGTTCAAATGAACTCTGACCTTTGTTTGCATCCTCATCCTTACTGTGATAACCACCCATCCAGCACAGGCCTGGGTGGGGCACCATGTTAGTAGGCTTCTCAGAGCTCCAGGATTTGAAGGAACTCTCAGAGCCCCGAGCAGGCTGCTTGAGCAAGCTCTTTGAAAAACCAGTAAGAACTCAGAGTTGCCAGCTGAGATTTAGAGGGCTGGGCACAGGGCCTGGAAACCTGAATTCCTAGGTCAGTTTGAAAGTGGCTCTAATAGAGTCAGATTGGGAAACTCTGGTCCTACATCTTTTTCTAAGGGTATGGAGGAAGACTGTACCCCAGGCCGGCTAGGTTCAGCTCTGTACCCTGTACCCTTCCCTCGCACCCCTGTGGTTCCCTAAACACAGGATTAGCTTTATAGGCTACAGAAAATAAGGAGGAAAACTGGTATTCTTCTGATTAACAGGGCAATTGTCCAATTGGCCACACTTGAATTATAGACCCAGAATATTAAACTCAGATTTCTTTAGTTCTCCTTTTTTTTTTATTGGGTTGCGTGTAGCTGTTTGAAGAGAAGGAAGGTGGGGTAGGGAGGGGAAGATTGTGAGCCGGGGGCCATTTGTACCACTTGGAGAGGCTAATAAGACTGCTTCCAGAATATTCCAGTCGATGCAAGGAGCCCCTCGCGGAGGGAAAGTGGTTTTGCTTCCAGAATATTTGGGTTCCTACTTTATGACAAGCCCAGGGCTTCTTTGGTCCCTGCTTAAAAGCGGGCTCCTGGCACACGGCTGTCATCCACCAGCTCCTCTCCCACCAGGCAGAGGCTGCCTTCGTGGGAATCCTCAGAAGACTGGCCAACGGCAGTCCACAGGCACTTTGGGTCCCTGACACTCTTAAAAACGTGGCACTCAGTAAGTAACCCAACAGCCTGAGCAGGCATTGGGTTTTGATTTACCACAGGGTTTTCCAGACTCTCCTTTTCTGTTCCAAAGTGTGGGCATCTTGATGCTCAAGAGCAGGCTCTGGGCTAAGCTTCTTTCTCATTCTCTGTTTGCTTGGGATACAGTTCAGCTTCCAGCACAGTCAGCATGTGTGCTTGGGGGGACATCACAGCCCTACAGTGCAGCAGCCCTGTGGCTGCTCTGCTCTGCCCTTCATCACCATCCTGGGGCTTCTCACTCTTCCTTCCTTCCTTCCTCCCTCCCTCCCTTCTTTCCTCCCTCCCTCCTTTTATCCTTTTACTTCTTACTGCTTCCCACCTCCTTCTTTCCCTTCTTTTTTTCCCTATTTTCTTTCTCTTTGGTGGTACTCGGGGTTTGAATTTAGGGCCCTGTACTTGCTGGGCAGGTGCTATACTACCTGAACCATGCCCCTACTTCTCCTCTTATTTTTCCTCTCACTTGTGTCTGGGCATTTCCTCTTCAAAGTTTCCTCAGAGAACTTGTGGCATCCTCTTACCTGCTCTCTCTTTGGCCTGCATGCATATATGTATCTCTGACTAGATCTCTCCATTTTTCTCTTTCTCATCTAGTCCATTTGGTGTAATCTTGCAAAACAACTTTTTAATAAACATCCGCTTGAACCTGTTATTGGATGGTGCAAGGCTTTCGATGGCCCCATAGTCCTATGCTATCAGCCTCAACTGTGTGGGTTTTGAACACTTTCAAGCTCTGATTTTACCCAGGATATGTATCACATCTTTTCTTTTGGAGTATGGACCACTCTTGAGGTGACAAAGTTGGAGATTATAAAATAGCACCACTAATGGTAACATTATGTGTTACAGTTTGAATATGAAATGTCCTCCACAGGCTCATGGTGTCCAGTGGGTGACATTGTTTGGGGAGGTGGGTTGTGGCTGGGGGCAATGGGTTCTTGGATGTATGTTGGTGGGGCTGAGTCTTGCCTTGCCTCCCTGTCTCTGTCTCTCTTTGTCTCTATTTTCTGTCCACCCTGAGGTGAATGGACTCCTCCATGTGTTTCCATCTCCATGATGCTCTGCCTCACAAGTCCAAGGTCAACAGAGCCAAGGACTATGGATGGAAATCTCTGGAATCATGAGCTAAAGCATACCAGTATTTCAGTCACGGCTAGGAGAATGCTAACAAAGACAGTGATTAGGACTTGATGGTAAGTCAACAACATGAATGTGATTGACAGATCTGTGATTACTACCTACAGCCTTAGACCCATTTTCCAGGCAAAGGGATGGTGCAAGGCAAGTGGCCAGCTGAAGACAATACAATTGGTGAGTAGCAAAGCAGAAATCACAACCAGTCTCTTGCTTGGTCTACCATCTTGTCCACTGATGGACCCAGGTGGGTCTCCTGGGTGATAACGCTGCTTCAAGGCCACCTGCTGATAAGTGGCACTGGCAGATCCATGGGGACAGAAGCTGCTAAACCTTTATGGAGCCCTGGCCCTTCTCTTTCTGTCCAGGGATTTGTGGTACATGTTTTTGTCCTCCCTCGTGAGCATGTGAGAACCTCAGCTATTCAGTGCCAGGCTTCAAGGACAATCAGACTTGGCCTCTTGCCTTTTTTCCATATAATCTTTAATAAACTAGAAATATCTGTCTTAGCACTGCAGACCTCTGGCTTGGACAAAGAAAGCTGGAATTGTTTAAGAGAACATTAATTTCCTTTGAGCCAGAGTTATGGGCCGTCGCAAACTTCTTAATGAATGGCCATAGTGCCTTTTTGAAGTGTTTATGGACTTGCCAACACTGACTTGAAGGTTACCCTCAGAGCCAAGAGCTGTCCTTTCTGGAAGTTAGGACATTTGGGGAGATGACCGGCCATGAGGACTTGGTACTCTGTCACCTCTTGACCAAGACTTCTGGGCCACTTGATTCACTGATCTCTTGCTCATATCAGCCCCTGCTGTCTTACTCTTTATTTGATGAGTTTAGGGGAACTTAAAGTTTTACAGACTCAAACACACTACTTTGTATAAGACACAGCCAAGTCTTGTCTCATGTATGCCTCAGTTTCTCTTACATTGGACAGGACAAGTGGAGAAAACACTTGTGGAGAACCCCAGTGCAAAGGCACTGGGGTGATGTTAGGCAAGGCACAGTTTCTCCCCGAGTCTCAATTTCTTTTCTTTTCTTTTCTTTTTTTTTTGTCAGTTGTATGGCTTGAACTCTGGGCCTGGGCGCTGTCCCTGAGCTCTTCAGCTCAAGGTTAGTGCTCTACCACTTGAGCCACAGCGCCACTTCTGGTTTTCTGGTGGTTAACTGGAGATAAGAGTTTCATAGACTTTAGTGCCTAGGCTGGCTTTGAACCGTGATGCTCAGATCTCCGTCTTCTGAGTAGCTAGGATGACAGGTGTGGGCTACTGATGTCTGGCTCTCAATTTTTTTGATGAGAGTGAAGCTGTTGATTCTTAATGTGTCTGACATTACATAAGTTAAACGTACTCACTCCTGGCTTTGCAGTTTCCACAGAGTTGGAGGAGTGAGCTGACAAGCCTCCCTAAAAAGTCTGAATTGAACCGTGACAAGGACCCTACTGGGACTCTTGGGACTCTTTCATTGCCCCTTTCTCCAGGGAGAAAGATAAAAAAAAAAACGTTTTGCAAGAGACACAATTTGATTTTTACCTCCTGATTTTACAGAGCTTTCTCTTAGCTGCATTCTTTGGGGTTTTTTTTTTCCCACTGTGAAAATCATTTTGTGAGAAAATGCAAACCAGTGCAATTGTACTGAACTCTCATAAGATGAAATGTTAATAAAATGGATGTTTGACCAATAAAATACTCAATTCTAAATTAAATGGGTCTGAAGGGAATTCTGCTTTGGAGCAAACTCCATGGGAAACAGGATGAAATAGAAAATAATATATACTGCATGAATTTCCCGAGAAATAAAACGATATTACTTAAAACATCTTGGACTTTATTTCTAGAGGGGATAAAGCCAAGTGACCAGGGATATGGATCTAAGCACAGGGTTCAAACCCCAGCTTTTCTGGTTCTTGTCTGCCTGCCTTGGGAACGTATGTTAAGCCCTGATTTCTAGCTCGGGAGTGCATCTTAATCTTGATGTGAAATTGGTGTTGAGATTAGGGTTTTCCCGGTGGTGTTGGGTCAAGACTGAACTGTGGCTTCAGGGCAATTCGTGGCTCAAGCATTTGTATTGGCAGTGATTTCTGGAAAGCCACAGACCTGAAATGGAAGCAGAAACGGAGATCTTCTACATCCACATTCCTGTTTGGGCATGGGTCTGCTCCTCTATTTCACCGTGAGCACATTTAGGGCCTTGAATTATTAGAGGCTTTAGGCCCATGGCTGGTCTACAGTGGAAATCAAGGCATGCTGGGTTTGTCCTGAGTGGCCCACAGAGCCCACAATCCCTGTGCCTTTGGGGAACAGCAAAGCCACATTATCCAGAGGGCTCAGAAAGAAACATTAATCTTCTAGTAGCAAACAGAACAGATGGGAGAAAAGAATTTGGCTGTGAGGTGCTCTAAAAGAAAGAACCCTCAAGAGCTCAAAGAAAGAAACAATTATACCTTGAACTGTTACACAGTTAAAACAGTTTCAATAGAATTTAGAAAATACAAGAGTAATGCCAAGAAACATCCAAATTCAAGATGCTGCTAAAGATACACTGTAAGGAAGAGTCTTAGCATTGGGTGATCTATTCGATAAGTAAGGTTGGAAATCTAAGACTGTAACAGGGGCTGCATTTTCCAGCTTTCCTTTTCAGAACAAGTCAGAGGACCCTTTGCTTTGAAGACAGGAGTTGACTGTCTTCAGTTTGATCTATTTATTTATTTATTTTGAGCACTTCCCCTGACTGATGAGAATTATGGTCAGTTTCTTCTCAGAGATAACTAGTAACTACTCAATGCTTTATTGATCATGGGGCTTGAGCTCAGGTCCTGGGTACTGTCCCTGAGCTTTGTTGCTCAATCACTTTGAGCGACAGCACCACTTCCAATTTTCTAGTGGTTAACTGGAGATGAGTCTCACAGGTTTCTCTGCCTAGGCTTGCTTTAAACTGTGATTCCCAGACCTCAGTCTCCTGAGTAGCTAGGATTACAGGCTTGAACCACAGCACCCAGCTGTCTTCTATCTCAGTTGTACCTGAAGTATTTTAATTTATTGAGGTGATCAAATAACAATACTGAGAGACAAGGCTGTTGATTTTTCTTACTCACTTTTATTGCTACAGCAAAATACCCGAGACCATCAACTTAAAAAGAGGAAAGGCTTTTGCTGGTTTGGTTGGCTGCTTGGCAAGGCAGCATGCCGTGGCAGCAGATGTGGCACAGGCTGCTCTTTTACCTCACCTGCAAGATGACAAAACAAGAGAGAGGAAGGGCCAGGGCTTCTATGTCCTCCTCAGCGACATGCACAGGGACCCTGGGCTATGTCTGTTAAGCGCTCCACCACTTCCCATTGGCAGACACTTAGCCAGACAAAAAGCACCACGTGACCACATAGGGAAGCACCCGCCACAGGCCTGTGTTTTCTGTAGGAAAGCGAGGGAGGACAGCAGCAGCTCAGGACTGGCTAGTTTGAATCACACCAGCGGGCCTTGGGGCTCAGGGACTGACCTGGGTTCACTTCAGGGCAGGGAAACATTGGTGGGTTTGTGAACGAGGTGGGAGGTGTTTCAGAACCATTCTCCTGATCTCAAGGGACATTCATTTGCCCGTGACTAATGGATGTCAAATGGGCAAGTACGGAGTGTAGGAGAATACAGATCTCTGTTTGTCCCAGGTGATGCCCCAGCTCCAGTCCTCAGCCCGTTGGGTTTGGCTGTGGTCTTGCCTGGAACTGGATTGCAATTGGCCTTCTCCTCCCTCCCAGTCCCACTTGTTTCCCTCTTTCAAGGGAGCGAGCCTGCATGCACTTCCGGTAGGCAAATCTCCATCTCAGACTTCCTTGGGAGAGAGCCTGTCGTGCAGCCCCATTCACTAAAGAAGCTAGCGTCCTAACCTATTTGGCTGGCAGTCACAGACTATCACAGACTAGGTGGCTGCTACTCCACAGAAATTTACCATACGTAGCTGTCTGCGACAACTACACCCCAGTATCCCTGTGGATAGAGCAGAGGAGGGAGGCACGGGGGTGGTGATGCGGGACTGGGGTGCATCTGCTCAGGGTCCTGGGTGACTGTAAGAGGCAAAGGAGAGGACAAGAAGTTAGTCAAGTGGAGGAAATGGTGGCATGCTCCAGGCCGATGCACTGGCGGGGAACGTGTAACAGCATCACAGCATCACGGGACATTCTGCTCCAGCCCTGTGAGGCCTCTGTGATGACTTAGAGGACATTGTTTGGAAGACTAGCGAGAAGCTGAATAATTGATGTTGAAATATTTGGGTTGTGGAACATGATATGAAACAGTTCCGTTTTTCATGTCCCTTTCTTTCCTCCATCACAACCAGAAGCTCCCTTCAAACCCCCTGGAGAACAGAGAGAAGAGGAGGCCACCCCCTCAACAGCTTCCTGCAGGACAGGGGAGCCATCCCATTCACTGTGAGAGAGAAAGGATTCTAAGAAATGGATCCCTCTACCACCCAGTGGCAAAACAGAGCTGGCATGGTGGTTTTCACAAGGGTTATTTCAGCATGCTTTGCCAAACTTCTGATAAATGCCAGTGGTCAGCAGTCATTTAATTAGGGTTGCTTAACCATTTGAAGGGAGCTTGAAATGTTTTAAAACAATATGAAGTTCTTGAACAAAATTGCTAGTCAGCAAGCCTTTAAAAAGAAATCATAGGTATTGTTGCTTGGGGCCATTTTAGGTTGTTAGAAAAATTGAAAGGAAATCCAGAGAGAGTCCATGTGTTCTCATCCCACCACCAGCTTCCTTTTGTAGTGGCATCTCGTGTTAGTGGTTGCATTTATTGCCCTTTAGCTTACTCTTTTGCGAGTGTTTGGCAGTACTGGGGTTTGAACTCAGAGCCTTGCATTTTCCAGGCAGGTTCTCTTGAAGTGGAGAGAGCGGGTCTGGCCGGTGTCGTGGTGGATGGTAGGTAGGGTCTGGCATCTTGTCCACATGGTGGGCCAAGGTGAAGCCCCCACCTCCCAGGTGAGGGGTGTGCCTGAATCCCTGGAGGCAGGCACTTGGCTGATAGGTTACTAAACCTGTCAGCTCAGTACCTGGGACTGGGAGTTTCCTGTAATCCTGCCCTGTACCTGACCCTGTAAACAGGCTCAGACAGCTCAGGCGCCATTATGCCATGCCACTGTGTTTGTGCCTGGCTCCTGGCTCCCGGCTCTTCTCTGGTCACCATGGCATCCCAATTCAGCTCTCCATTGGAGCTGAACTGGTTTGTTGGTCTTTGTTCTTTCTTTCCTCTGTGGCCTTCATGGCTCAGTTTTCTAACAGTGTACTTTGCTGACTGCTGGTCTTTGAGGCAGGAGTCCACCATGCAGCCAGCGGCCTTTTTCATAAAGACTCGATCTCTCAAGATGTGGCTTCTCCACTTTCTCACCTGACACCACGACTACGTGAGCCATGCCCCTGGTCCTCATGTTGTTTTCCATATCTTGGACATAGGTCTAATTCTGTGTTTCCTCGATTGCTGTCTCCTCTAGAACACTGCCCTGACATCCCTTGTGTTCTGCCTTGTCACGCCTCTTCCTGTCCCCTCTGTGTATCATGTCTTTGGGGACAAGCCAGCAATAGGAGGATAAGCAATAAATGTGAAACAAACCCAGTCAGCACCTGTGCATGGCCCTCTGTGAGTACCAGGTAAAAGTACCCTGGAATGCATTCATAGATATAATTCTACACTTCAATTATGTGTTTATTTATGTGTTACATAGACTGAGCTTGAGCTTAGGATGTGTGCTTGCCAGACAGAGCTAGAGGCACACCACTAGCCCTTTATTTATGTTGTTCTAGTTAAGTTTGTAAAAGGTCTCTCTTTCTGCCCAGGTGTGGGATCCACCTATTTTAGCCTCCCTTTGTTGCTTGGACGTCAGGCAACCACACTCATTTAGCATCTTTCCAAGGAGATGGAGCCTCATGATGGAATTTCCTGCCTCGGCTAACCCAAAACCTTGATCTGCCCCTTCACAGCCTCCATGTCGCTTAGCAGAATACATGGGTGGTTGAGGAGGAGTCTTGCCTGGCCTTGAACTGTGCTTCTCCGCGCCTCAGCCTCCCTACACCCTACAAGCTGGGTTACAGGGATGAGTTACTAGTCCCGGCTTAAAATTTTATTTTTTTTATTCCGTCTTACAGTTGAGGGGATGTACTTGTGAATTTGCAAAGGACCTGGGTTTTCATTTCTCATCCTTCTCCTGGGGACAGAGCACAGGTATGGTGCCATATGTTAGCAGCTTCCTCGGCCTGCCTGCCTCTCTTCCTTGCCCTCCTTTTTTTCTTCACATACACAGTGATTCACTTCCCCACCCCATCTTGAGGGCAAAAGTATTCCTGCTAATTTGAACTCCCAGGTTCGAGCACAGCCTCTTTGGAAGCCTCACTCAGGGTTCCAGGTTGTTTATCTTCCCATTCAAGTCTTCTCCCACTACTTGGGGCAGATCTAAGTTCTGGGCTTCTATGGGAATGTCAAAAACCTGGCAGTGAGCTGAGGCTCAAGTGGTACAGCACTAAGCCTTAAGCAAAAAAGTTAAGGTCTCCCCCCCTCTCCCTCCCCGTCCTCCCTCATCTCTGTCTGTCTGTCTGTCTGTCTGTCTGTCTGTCTCTCTCTCTCTCTCTCTCTCTCTCTCTCTCTCTCACACACACACACACACACACACACACACACACACACACACACACACACACACACACACATTGCATGGGAGCTGAGAAGGTGAGGACCCCTTCCTCGTGACAGCAGTGTCCCAGAGACCTTGGCCCTGGCGGAGAGCTGAGGGCATGGCGGAGCACGTAAGCACACTGGGTTGGGTTGGGTCAGGTCTTCCCTCAGCCTGGCGGACACTTGGAAAATGGCTAGAGAGGCATCTATTAAGCCAGTCCTCAGAGCTGGGGTCTTTATCTGAAAGGTTCTTCTCCTGCCCTCCTGTCTCCTGGCCAAGGTAAGCACTGGGCAGGAGTAGCCACCAGTGTCCCACAATCCTTTGTGACTTAGGGACATTTGCATAAACAGATTGACAGACATGCAGACCTTCAGGCTGCACCAATGCCTCAAAGCGTGAGCTGATTGCCACTGTGACTCTTTCTAGTTCGTAGCCCATAGATGGGGCACAGGTTGAGTGAGAAATGAACCTCAAGATACAGGAGCAACGCAAAGCCTGATTCTGAAGTATGGCTGCCAGGTTCTGGCTTGAACAACCGGGAAGTGATGGAATTCCTGGGGAAGAGACCGTGGCCAGAGACAGAGCAGGAGAGCAGGAGCTGGGTCAGGAATCACATTGTTCGAGCCATGGTGCCTACCAGTGCGTTCATGGACTGTGACAGGCTACCATTTTGGATGTGGCGGGTGCCTCCATCATGCAGCTCTAGACAGGATCAGGGTCTCGGTGGCTTTGGAACATTCTATTCAGTGCTTAGCTTCCTGAGTAGAAATACAGGCGTGATCACGTAGCGCCTGGATAATTTACAGAAATTTGAGGCTAATAATGAAAAGGCATTTTTAAGAGGTCTTATAAAACGTCTCACAAGGTGTAAGCTTGGCAAAGATAAGATTCAGAGAAGTAGGAAAGCGAGAGAAAAACCTGTCCTCCCCACACAGGAAGCAGAAGTGAAGCCACAGAATGGTGGCTCTTATCTGAAGTCTTCATCCTTTCTGAACTAAGAGAATTCTTCAGGTCCTGATGTCTAAGAGACAGGGGGTTTCACGTGACTGCCCAGGATGTGGGGTTTAGGATTTAGGGTTACCCAAGCCCAAGTTCTCACCACCTGTCTGCCTGCTCATCTCCATCTTCCTTCTGTGGAAGATGGAAAGGTGTGAGCCTCAGGGTGTCAAAGGGACCGGACATTGACCTGGCAAAGACTGGGGAGTGACCATCAGTCTTAGCCCTTCTGCTGCCCCCTGGGAAATCAGGGTTCGTGCTCTGGCGCAGGGCTGCACTGGGCTTCCTGTGAGGCGAGGCAGAAGCATCAGCAACAGAGGTAGCTGGAGACTGCCCATGTGGTCCAGCTGTGATTTGATTTTCCAGCTCACCAGAAGCACCTCATCTTGTCACAGTACAGCTGGAGCTTGCGCAGCAGCCGGGCGTGAGCCAATGTGTGCATACGTGCTCGTGTGCACTCGTGGGTGCAGTTTTGCACAGAGACCCAACCACCGTGGATGGCGGGGGGGGGGAAGGGGGGCTGCTGCCCAGCCTTGTATCTAAGTGAGTCTCTTGGTGATGCATTCCACCCTGCAGCTTTAGGACATTTTTTGAAGGGGCCGTTTCATATTTTTTATGGTAGGCTTTGGCCTAGCGTTATCATCTCTACCTTACCAATGTGGAAAATGCAGATAAGGAAAAGCCAAGATAGTAAACGAGTTGTCCAAGATTGTGTAGCCAATGGTCTTTGAGCCAGCAGCAGCATCTGGGCCTTGTAAATGCCGGTCTAGGAAGGTGTTACCAATATTGTACCGTGTCTGGGCCTCCAGCTCCCCAAGCAGCCCTTTGCCCCTGGCTGAACCTCTAGCAAGGGGCATCTGCAGAACCAGAGGCCAATGGGAGCCCCAGGCTTAGAAGGCCCCTGAGAGCTGCCTCTTTCCACCGCCTCTTCTCACTGAGGCTGGAGAAGATGAAGCCCTGTTCCCAGTGTCATCTGTCTAGCTCGTGGTAGATTGATCCCAAAGATTTGGGACAATGTCCAAATTTTTTTTCCTTCCCATAACAACCAGACAGAATAAACTTGAAGTTCCCCCCATAAACTTTATTCACAGACAAGAACAGCGAGCAGAGAAAAATGATTCTTTTTCCCATCTGGAAGAAGCATGCTCATTAGGATTTCTGGGCCTGCATCCATTATTCATAAAGAAACAATATGATATGATAGGGGACAATATGATAAATAATAATAGATTTTTATCAAGCTTCGCTTAGTCTGGGCCGGGGGTTACAGCTCGGCCTGAACAGTGCGGCCTGAGCCCCTCTCGGTCCCATTCTATCAGTCCAAAAATGGTCCGAAACATTTGGTGTGCAGGCTTCTTCCAAGATGACTAAGATAGGTCAAAGATAAAGGTATAAATCCAAATTTACTCCTCTATTAAACAAATCTCACTTTTATGAAAACCTTAATATAAACTCAGTGGGACACATCAGCTTGCCACTGACTGGCTGTGTGACTTGGAGAAGTGATTCTCCTCTTTGCTGAGCCCAGACAGCCCTGCCCCGCCTCCCCTGAGAGACCGAGGCTGCTGGCAGGTGAGCTCTGGTGTGGAGGGGCACAGGGCTGTCTGGGGGACCCACATTGCTTGAATTGGTCTAGGATTCTCGTCACCTGCCAGGCAGTCATTCTTACTGCATAGACCCTCCCAGCCCAAGGAAGAAGTCTCTCAATTTTCAAACAACAGGACCCAATCCAGGGTCTGTCCAGGAAATACTGTCATTAGCTGACAAGGACCTGCAGGCAAGAAGAAGCCCCGTGGCTCTAGAGAGACTCCCGAAGCATGGAGGAAAGGCAGATGGAGGCTAGGGGTCAGGCAGAGGGAGGCTGCTGGTGTTAGGATCTCCAGAGGAACAGAATCAAGGGGAAATGTGGGTGGTTTGTGCATGCACATGTGTGTCTGTGTGTGTGTTTCTTCTAGTCAGTCTTCAACTGATTGCATGAGATCCACACACATGATGGATCCTCACCCACAGACATCACCATCACAGAAACATCTCAGATGTTTTCATCAAATAGCCAGGAATGGTGGCCCAGGTGCACTGACACAGCTCATCCCAGAGGAGTAGTGCTGGGAAGACGCTGTTTGAGGCAGGAATTCACCTATTCTGGGAATTCTTCTGGACCCAGTTACCTTGTTCAGTGCTTGTTTGGGGAAAGAATGACCACACGTGGGAATTTGGGAACAACTTGCAAGCTCCCAGAGAGCCTGACAGCAGGAGCCCGAGCAACAGATGGCACCAAGCCTGCTTCAGAGTGATGTGCTGTGGACATGGTAATGAAACTGAACAGTGATATCAGTGCAGCAGTCATGGCAGGAAGGACTGCTTTTCCTAGATGGGCAGGCTGCAGGGGCCGGGGCAGTCATGGGCTGGGTGTGTAAGGTACAGAAGGTACCAGGGGGTGAATACACTTCCTGCTAGTTGGGCACTCACAGCGTCGGTGAGGCACAGGGACAGTGCATCCTGAGTGTACAGGCCCCCTCCTCCTTGCAGTGTCTCCCACATGACAGGGACAGTACTGTCCAGGGAGTTCCCTGGTGGGTGAAGCAGCATCCACTCTGCAAGGCAGGGAGAGTGGTGTTTCTCAAGGACCTGTTGGGTGTTGGGACAAGCTCGTTCAAGTCTACTTCCCATCACAGTTATGTGGGCATATCCTTGTGCAGCCCTAAGAGGTAGCTCTCCAGGCCCCTATTTCATTCATATGGGTAAACCGAGGCAGAGCAAAATATCCATGTTCACAAATCCCGGGAGTGTCTGGAGGAGGAGCAGGGGGCAGTGACACACACTTGTGATCCCAGCCAAGTGAGAGGTGAAGGATTTAAATCCAAGGCTGGCCTGGATAAAAAGCAAGACCAGACCTGAGAAATCAACCAAACCAAAAAAGGGCTGGGATATGGCTCAGGCACACAAGGGCTCTGAGTTCAAATTTCAGTACTGCCCTACAGAAGAACCCAGTGGAAGCGCTGATTCACTCTCCAAAGCTGTCCAGAGGCAGATGAGTTCTTTGGAGTCACAGGAACACACACACACACACACACACACACACACACACACACACCCTAAGCTTCTTGGCACACAGGTCTTTTTCCACCACAACAATTTGCTTTCAGGATTTTTGTCTCCAAGGCAGGGAGAAACACGACATGATCGTGTTTCATGGCTCGGCTATCCAACAATCTGCGATTATAAGACGGTGGAAAGGTTTCCTCTTACTCTGGTCGTGGAGAGCCAGTCCTGGGCTTGTGTCTGAGGACCAGGCATGGAGGTTCTACCCTCTGAGTAGAGCCTGCAGTGGGCCCCATCCCAGAGTAACACGATGCCACACACGCTCGTGGAAAGGAAACACCTGACAACGTTCGTGGTTCACATTGTTTCCTCCCCACCAGAAGCTTTTTCCCTTAAATACTTTATTTTCATGAGATAATAATTACTATATGCCGGCTTTTGAGGATATCTGTGCTTGAATTGAAAGCCTAATGATACCAGCCAAGTCTCCCCCCCCCCCAATGGTACTGGGGTTTGAACTCAGGACCTTGTGATCGCTAAACAGGCATTCTCCCACTTAAACCTGCCTCTAGCCTTTCACCTCCCGAGCCTCACTTTTCCTCACCTCTGAAAAAAAGGCTGACACATTTTCCACAGTGACACAGGTCAGGGGCATGAATCAAATGGTAGAGAAGAGCCGGGCGCGGTGGCTCACACCTGTACTTCTAGCTACACAGGAGGCTGAGATCTGAGGATCGAGGTTCAAAGCCAGCCGGGGCACTACAAAGCCGTGAGACTCTTATCTCCAACTGATCACTAGAAAACTCAAAGTGGGGCTCAAGGGTAGGGTGGTAGCCTTGAGCTGAAGAGCTCGGGGACAGTGCCCAGGCCTAGAGTTCAAGCCCCATGACACCCCGCCTCCAAAATTGGTAGAGAAGTCCTGAGTTCAAAGCCCATTACTGCCTTTTCCCAAAATTTGATGACCAGTGGTCAGAAGAGAGCATTGTCCTCTTGGCCCCTGAGTTGGCATGGGCGAGGGGCCTCTGCCCCTTCTTGACCTTGCCCCTCCTCTGGGGACAGCTGCGAACATCTGGCTCACCCCTCTTATCCCAAGCAAGAGCTCCCGTAGGCAAAGTAGAGGTGTCGCCTGGGAGACAGGCTGGTTTTCAAGGTCTGGAGTTCCCCCTCCCTCTCTGGAGCCAGGCCTCCGGTTCTCCCTGCTCCTGCCCACTACCACCACCAGACCCTCTCCTGTGTGAGGTGGGGAGGCTCCAGGGCAGCGCTCACCCTTCCCAGGTCTCCCCGCCACGCCACACCGAAGGCCTCAGTTGCTCACACAGGCCGAGGCACTGCTGTTCTTGGGGCTCAGGCAGACCCCAGGGAATAACAACCCAGTGGAGAAGATGCTTGCTTTTTGGCTCAATTCGGACTGTCCCTTCTGTCCCTTCTGTTGAGGTGACCCCCCCCACATACTCCCATGTCCACCTCTGCACTCACTGCCTGGCCCTGGCCAGGGCCCTCTACAGTTTCGGATCTTAGGAGCCATGGAGCCAAGCTCCCAGCCATGATCAAATCATGAACCCACCACCACATTGGCCTCTTCATCCATCCAGCTCTTCAGTGGGGTCGCCGTACTGGCCAGAGAGCATCCCGCTTCCTGTGCTCACAGCTTCGTTGCCCAGAGGAATCGAACTGTGACGATTATTTCATCCAAGCCCCTTGGACAGTCAACTTCTCTTCAGTCCATACTGCAGGACATGCCTGAACAACCCCTTACAAAGAAGAAACGTTTGCGGTGACTCCGTTTATGATCGATTGGCTCTGGTGTTTGGGGCCTGTACTGAGGCAAGAGCCCCACAGCAAAGAGGAAGGGGGGAAAGCACTAGGCTTGGATGGATGGCAATGACCTGAAAGCCTCTCACGAGACGCCACCTCTTAAAGAGCTCTGCCCCTGGGTTGGGCCCCTGGCAGTCCCTGGGCTGTTTCAGCCGGGCATCCTCTGCCACAGGATTACACGTGCATTTCTAATAAGGTCTGTGGAAGGCGGCTCTGCCTGTTGCAAGGCCGTTTATTGGGGCATGCCAATGGGATGAGTTGGGGGTCTGCTTTAAGCAGTCGGTACCTGAGACCTAGCCAAGGAAGGACGGTGATTTAGGCTGTCTCAGACAAAAGAATTCTCATCCTCTTGTTTCGTTGCCAGGAGACAATCGTGGGCCAGGGGTCTGGAGACAGAAGCCCGAGGCTGTGCTGCTCTGCCAGTTCCACTGCAGGTATTGAGTCTTCATTGGTGGGACTGGTTGGTTTGTGTACGTTAAGGCCAATTGGTAGAAACTAGTCCATTTGTAACCTGGCAGACAGGGAAAAAATTGTGATCTAGGACTAAAACCATCTGAAGCCAAGGCAGTAGGACATGATTTACTTTCACAAAGTTAAGAAAGCAGGTGTCTGTCATAGCACTGTCTGGCTATTATACATGATGCTGCCATGGACATCTTGGATGCAGCTCCTGGAGCCTGGGAGTTAGATCGCCACTCGTGCCTGTTTTTGTCTGTATGTAGCCTTGGCAGAAAATGTCAAGCGTACAATCTTAAACGTCCATCAATAGTGAGGCAGAGCTCCCATTTCTCCATGTCTGGCAACACACTGGTGGTTGTTTTTTTGGTTTAAGGTGGGCTTTTTCTTTCCAGTATTGGGACATGAACTCGGGACCTTGAGTTAGTGCTCATCTTTTCACTCATGGCTGGCACTCTACCCTCAAGTTCCAGCTTTTTGCTTGTTATTTGGAGATAAGAGTATCTCAGTTTTGACTGCATGGGTTGGCTTTGAACTGTGGGCCTCAGATCTCAGCCTCCTGAGTAGCTAGGATGACAGGGGTAAGTCACTGCCCCTGAGGTTGTTCAGTCTTTGAGTCCGTGGGGGTGTGATGTCTCGGGGAGCATCTTCTTCTGTGGCAAGCATTGTGCCTTCTTTGGACAAAGCCATTGGTTCCCACAGTTTGTCCTCCCTTGCATTACTTTGCGATGGTGAGGGCATCTTCGGTGGGTGGCTGGAATGATCCCACGTGAACAAGTCTGCAGACCTGCTGGGACTGGAAGAGGACAAGGAAGAAGCCTTGAAGGAACCATTAGACCCGACTGCAGTCCCATCTAGAGCTTCATCTACCCCAAAGGCAATGTCCTACCCCACTGTGCTTAAGTCATACTACATTGGGCTTAAAAATACTTGTGACCCTGGGGCCAGGAGTGTGGCCCAGTGGTAGGTTGCGTGCCTAGCATGCATGAACCCTGGGTTTGATTTCTTGGTACCACATACATAGAAAAAAAAAGTCAGAAGTGGTGCTATGGCTCAAGTGGTAGAGCACTAGTCTTGAGGAAAGCCTAAGGACAGTGCCAAGGACCTGAGTTCAAGCCCCAGGACTGGCAAAAAATATACATACTTGTGAGCCAAAGAATCCCACCCATTGCCTGCCAGGCCCCCCAGACAGGCTTCACCATTGTTCTAGGCATAGCTCAGTGTTCCCTGCTGAGAGCTTCAGCTCTGTGCACAGCCTCACAGAAGCTCTACCCTCCTCCCCACAGAGGATGCCTGTTCTCAGCCCGGCTGGACCCCTCCTGGTCTTTAGGCCTCTTAATTGTCCCTTGCTCTCCTCTATCTTTTCCTGTCTGTCTGTCTGTCTGTCTGTCTTTCTTTCTTATTTTTAGGAGCGAGGCCAGGACTGAAACTCAAAACCTAGTGCTCCAACTCCTCCACCTGGCTCTCCTTTCTTACATTCCACTTGTGTTATATCATCACAATTTATTTTGCTTATTGTCTCCTAGTGAGGCTCTCCCATCTGTCTGTGATTCCCAAGAGTTCAAGGAAATCTTTGTTGTGTTACCACAGGAGCCCGTGCCAGCTGTCAAAGCATACAATCAATAGTTGTTGAATGACTGAATAAATGAATGAGTAGAACTATGTCATGGACCTGACGTAATGGGAAACCCCAGCATCAGGCTGGTCCAGTAGCCCATGCTGCCATCTTGTTTTGGATTTTCCCAGAGGGAGAACCTGAGAGGAGAGAGGAAGAGAAGGTGGCCAACGAAGAATGGGATGCAGGTTTGGGTCTTTGTGTACTGGGAGTGCTGTGAAAAGGCCCAGACAGCTGAAAGGGACGTTTATACACCAGCTTCTCTGCATCACCACTGACCGAGGCCCCATTCTGGAAGATAGGAATTCCTGGACTTCCAGAGAAAGCCAGCAGGGACAGAGGGAATGTCCCAGGCTGTGGGACAGCACACTCTGAGATAGTATCCCATCCTCCCGGTGTGGCACCCAGAACACCTGTCACAGCCAGGCTGGGGGTTCCCTCCTGCTCCCCACTGGAAAGACAGAAAGCCGACTTCCCACTGCCAACTCTGTCATACCAGGCTGGGCTTTCACCTCAGGCGGAAGCACGAGGAGGCAGATGTGCAGTGCCACAGGTCTGCAGCCAAGTTGGTTTAAAATGTTGTCACGGCTTGGGCCTGGACATCTCCCTGCGGCTCAATGCGCTGTCTCTGGGGGACAGGCCTTTTTTGTTATAGGGACAGGGCTAGGGGCCGAGGCCCCAGAAGGTGGCGGCCAAGAGAGGACTCATTCCATTCTGGAAACTCCTAAGCAAACAAGTGAGTAGCTGTTTCCTCCCAGTCCAGGGGTGAAGAATGCCTTCTTAGTTAATTTCAAACAGCCCCTCTTTGTGGGCGCTGGGGCTGAAGCTCAGAGGGCCCTGCCCAGGCCGCCCTTAGCATCCCAGAAGACGTTTAAAATGCCCCGGGGATGTCTTCATCTGCAGGAAGGGTAAAATTGCCATGACTCCCTGATCTTGGGGCTCGGGCCCCTCTTCCCCTTCCTCAAAGGAAACGTCTCCTTTGATCCATGAAGCCGGCCCTACTACGGGAACTGCCCTACTGTGAGCTGTGAGCAAGCCTTACCCCCTACCACACCAGCCCGAAGAGGGAGCCCTATCCACAGCAAGTTAGGGGAGACTGGGGGACTTGCCTGCTGGCTCCCTGCAGGGCTCTTGCCTGGCACATCACCGCACCCCAATATCAAGTTCCGGAAGGGAAGGCAGGCCAATCCTTTCCTGCCTTTTAAAGGAACCTCTTTTCTGCTCCCCACCCCCTTCTTTAGTAAGTAGAACCATTAGTTTTTATTCATGGGACTAATGCTTTTCATTTAGGGCCAATTACAATAGGAAGGGAGATGCTTAAGGGGAACTGGCGATGAAAGACCCCCATTAGGGAACAAGCCCCGAGCTGCTGTTTCCCATTTGTAATGCTGATTCCACATGCCGTCGTATTTAAGCCATAAGCGGTGGCGCCCAGGGAGCCCTCGCAGATCGCCTTGAGAAACCCAATACTTTTATCAAATCACCAGATGGCCCTGTATTAGAGCCCCATTTACTTAATTTATCCCCCCACCCTTAGCTGCTTAGCGTCCCAGGAGCGGGCTCTACCTAAACCCCAGGGACCTTCCAGTAGCTTCTCTGCTCCCACTTAAAATCGTCGTCCCATAGGTTTTATTGGCACCCCCGTGGCTGCTTGTAAACTCCTGGTCTCTCTTTCGTATCTCTCTCTACTTTTTAAATTTGGACAGGGGGTGGGAGAATGAAATATGTGCTTAGTGTATGCCCCGGCCCTTCGGGGTTTGCAATCCTTTGGGGCCTGAAGGATTCCACAGGCTGTGCCCATTACACAGGCATGGAAGCAGGTGTCGCCGTGCCCTCAGCCCGGGCGAGTGTGAGCGCGCAGCAGAGGAGGGCCCACCGGGGGCCCTGCCTCCGTCACAGAGCTGCAAATAATTTGGAATCTACAGTGAAAATTCCTATTAGCGTGGTAGGCTGTATATTTACACAGCACACACACACACACACACACACACACGAGTGAGCCAGAGACTTGGCAGGGTCTGTGATTACATAGAGGATCCCCAGATGATTGCAGGATGATTGTGTGTGGTGTCTGGCCTTCATGGAAAGTTCTGGCATTTGTGGCCGCTTTTTCTTCCCTCTTCAGGATTGTGAAAGTGAACTGGCGCTTGCTCCCGAGGACCACATGGCTGGAAGGCTAGGGAGAGGGGACATAAACAGGAAAACAAGGAGTGTAAACAGAAATCAACCCAAGGCAGAGACAGGGGGCGGAGAGCAACCCTCTCTGGGGCAGGTGGGAAACGCAGAAGGAATCGGATCTGGCCTGCTTCCTTCCACTGCGGAGGTGGCCTGGCTTCTGGAGGGCAGGAGGCCCAGGGCTATGGCTGCTTTCCACTAAGTGGCAGGGCGGCCACGGGCTGGAGTCCACATACCGGGTTCAGGGCTGAGCCCAGGAACTCTAGAACAGTAGTGATTGTCCTCCAAGGACTAGAATTCTAGAAGCAAGGTGTAGATGAGTAATAGACTGTGTCCAGAGTGGTGGGGGAAAGATAAGAACAACTCCTCAACCATGTCTCCACCCATTATACCACCACACCCACACCCTTTGCTGGACGAGTATCCATCTTCTTGGAGAGTTTAAGCTCTGGAAGGACTGCTTCCCTGGTGAGTTCATGGGAGCCACTTCCTGGTAGAAGAGGCAGAGATAACACAGCTTGAGATCAGGGAGGGCTTCCTGGAGGAGGTGAGGTTGGAACCAATTGTTGGCAGACAGGAGAAGAGGGCATTCTGAGGCATTGGGGTTGGAAGGGATGGAGTGGACAGAGGTTGGATGCTTAAGTCCACCACCTGTGTGTTAGGGGCCTGATCTGTGTTTGGTTACATTGAGGAGTGGAGTGAGGAAGGGAGCTCAGGCAGTGTGCCAGTCCCAATCCTGGATGCACAGGTTCCCACTTCCCCTCTGAAGCCACAAGGGTACATGCGTATGCACAGATGTGGGGTGCTGCACGTCTTGTGATTCTGTCGGCGTATCACATCCATGAGGCCAGAGGGCCTCAGAAAAAGAAGAATCCCAGGTAAAACTGTGCCACGTCTCCCAGAGTGGGGACCTGCACAGAGGATGGGAGCTATTAGTGAACCCAAGAAGCGATAGTAACTAGAAGTGCCATCAGATGCAGAAGGAAGACAACGGTGGGCCAAGAAATTCCTCTTGCCTCTCTTTGTGGCCTCCTTGTATTAGATCCGCTTATGCCGAGGTGGGGGGGGGCAGCAGAGAAGAAACGTAGACAGCCCAGATTTCCTTTTTGTTTCTGTGTGTGTGTGTGTGTGTGTGTGTGTGTGTGTGTGTGTGTGTTCCTAGGGTTAGAACTCAGGGCCTAAAGCTTGCTAGTCGGCTCTCTGTCACTTGAGCCATGCCCTCCACAGTCACTACTGAGTCCTTTTTCCGATAGGATCTTGTGTCTTTTCCTCAGACTGTGATCTTCCTGTCTACACCTCCTGAGTTTCTGCGATTACAGACATGCCCCACCTACATCTGGCCCAGAGTGCCTTTTCCTTTCCATTTCTCTTCCTCTTCAGAAAGCTGGTTAGAATGGTGGGAAACGGTAGAGAAGAGAATTCTAGAGGCTGAGAGTTCTGTGCGGCCCTAGTGCTTTGCTGAGAATGAAAGGCACACACTAGCATAAATGCTGATACAGTGTCTGCTTCCTACAGTGTCCCCTCCCAGTGCTCTCACAACCCATTTAAAACGGTACCACCAAGTAAATACACATGGGGTTGTACGCAATTGTTCACAGATATATTACCCTAAGTATGACGTTTGCAAGGAGAATTCAAATGGTGTCATTTCTTAGAAAACTAACTCACAGTCGAACAAAATGAATACTAAAAACTGGCACTTGAAAAGTTTTGGCAGGGAGGGGACACTCAAAAGGAGAGGGGAGAGGAATGAATGAAGGAAGAGGGGAGAAATTCAATCAAAACATTCTCTGCATATTCTATGAAACTAGACAAATTGAGGGGTGGGGCTGGATTGGGAGAGATAAGGGATGATGAAAGTAATGACGTCATCTAAGACGCGTTATATTCATAAACTGATTTGTTGAATGTAACTCCTTTGTACAACTCCTTAAAGATAATAAAAATATAATTTAAAAACTGTCTTGGGCCAGGAGTTTGGCCTAGTGGTTAAAGTGCTTGCCTAGCATGCACAAAGACCAGGGTTCAATTCCTTGGTACCACATACATAGATAAAAGCCGGAAGTGGTGCTGAGGCTCAAGTGGTAGAGCTCTAGCCTTGAGAAAGTTCAAGGACAGTGTTCAGGCCCTAAGCTCAAGCCCAGGACTGGCAAAAAAAAAAAAAAAAACTGTCTTGAAGGGAAATACTCAAATATAACTGGCATCACACTCCGTGAGAATGCTCCCATAAAATTCATACCAGTAATTTAAAAAACTATTTTGTTAAACTTGGGGTACCCGTGGTGATGGAAAATCGGTGGCAGCCTGGGGTATCTGATGAGACTCAAAAAACCACCACCACAGTCACAAGACTGTGACCAGTGAGCAAGCTGACATGCAGGATGCACGTTAGGAGTGGAAAATGCTTTACATTCCAGTACCTTCGTGGCACCTCCCTCTTGGCTCAGCAACATACATGTCCTGAGAGGCCTGGCTTCCTACTTAGATGGACTCTTCGAGTCCTGACACAAGCCCAGGCCATGAGGGAAACAGAGGGATGCAAACTGGAAGTGTGGACAGAGATTAGACATGGTCACACAGGTTCAGAGATGGTGTCCCGGCTCTGCTGCCTCAGCTGTGGCCTCTCGCCCATGGCTTCGTCTCTCAGAACTTGATTTCTTCGCTGAACTGAAAAAGCATTGTCCTGAGTCAGCAGGGACTATGGGCATGTGACCAAGGCGTGGGAAAGGTATCCTGGAGCAAATTGCCTTACCTCAGCTCAATTCCATCTAGAAAACAGAGAAATAATACTTCACGGGCTCGTCAGGAGTCTGGCGTGGCTCTGCAGGTCACAGTAAATGGCTGTCTATTATTGTTTAAAAGTAATTATCGTGGCACCGGGAGGTGACGAGCCACAATGCCCACCCTCAGGTTTAGTCTGCTGGATCTCTGCCCATCACATCTCTAGGAGAAGCACCCCACTTGCATCCAGAATTCTCCCTTCTCTTCTCACACCAGAGCCACTTTGCCTCCCGTCTCCTCCCTTCCCTCGATAGGGGACTGGGTCTACACAAATCCTGTGAACAACACTGGCTGATCATAAAGACTTCTTGCATTGCAACCCCATCATCTTTTTCCTGTGATCTCCATTTCAAGAGACAAAACCCAGGAGTCTGAGATGCTGAGTTTCCTGTCTTCAGTGGAGCTTTTTGATCCTGATCAATGAATGAATGAATGAATGAAGACAAGCAGAAAAGAAAGCCCCACCCAGTGGTCCCCAGTTCCAGGTCTGGCTGCTCTGCCTGTGAGGGCGCGCACACCCTCCCAGTGGCCGGAGGGACAGACAACATCATCCTTGTGTTTTTTCTAACCTGCTTCTTGGCTTCTGTTGCCTGGACTGCCAGGAAAGTGCTGCATCTGTAACGAAATGCTTCCTTCACAGCCTCGTAAAGATGTGGCACAGCGTCCATTCATCTGGAGGGTGTGGCCAGGCAGTGAGACTAGGAAGAAGCCTATGGGACTGTCAGAGTTTCCATCTTTAAATCTCCTCCAAAGGACAAGGAAGGCTTGATCACAGCCTACAGCTCTTTGGGGAGGGAGGTGGTTGAATTGGGAGGAGGCAGGGCCTGGCAGAAGGAAGGAATCAGGGAGGAGATATCAGAACCCCAGCCCCATCCTGTTTGCTCTGGGCAGACGTGAGGTGGGCAGTTTTGTTCCACCATGAACTCCCTGTGAGGACATTTTACCTCACCACGAGCCTGGGAACAACTGAGGAAGCCCAAGCCTTTGAGTCAGTGAGCAGAGTGGGATATCTTGGGTATTTTGTCACAGTGCTGACAAGCATGAGTGTTTCTTGGATTCACACTCCTGGGAGGGATGGGGCGGGGTGGGGAGCAGGGGAAGCAGTGGCCCCTGGGAATATGGCCACAGATACTAGCTTTTGACTGAGACCCTCAGCGGACTGACTGTAGGGAGGGTATCAAGAATCTGTCCTGTCAAGTTATTCCAGGCAGAAGACCAGCTAGGGCAGGGAGGAGAGAAAGGGAAGGAGGGATGAAGAGAGAGAGAGATCCATCATGGTGTTCATACCAGGGTTGCCTTCTTCCAGGCCACAAACAGGAACGGGTTCCAGGATGACCCAAGCAAAAGTGCAAGACCCGGTCTGAAAAAAAAAAAAAAGGAGCTAAAAGCAGAAGGGCTGGGGGTGCAATTCCAGTGTCAGAGGCTGAGTGGGACGTCCACTACCAACAAAAACTAGTACGTGTGAGGGTGTGACTGGGAGTGTATCAAAAAACGGAGAGCGACAGAATAGGGGATGAAAGCAATGGTCTGGCAGTCAGGACTGTGCTGGGCTCTGCTCAACCACCGAAGTCCCTGGGTCCCTCCCGGGCCTGGGTGAGCCTTACCTCTGCTTCTTGGAGCTGGCAGGAAGTGTTCACAGCATGCCCTCCCTAGGGCAAGTGTTGAGAAGCACACGGTCAAGGAGAGAATGGCCGTTCCCAGACACCCCACCAGGTGTCCTCTCCCGCATCTGGCTCACGCTCTGTCCTTCCCATTGTCATAGCCTCCACTCAAAGACAAACAGCCAGGCAGAATTTATGGCCCTATCTTCAGACAGCTCTGCACAGAGGCAGCCTGAAGCCTTTGCTGGGGCAGTGGCTGGAGCAGCGGGGCTGGGTGTGTACCCACCTCAGCCATCCCCATGCACTGCAGCCCTCATGCCTTTGGGGGGGAGTGAGGGGGCAGCAGTTCAGGAGGGAAAAGAGAATAACAACCGAAGTCACTTGTGCGGAAAAACCAGGACACGACCAATTCCCAGAGGCCATATTTTACGTGCACCGTTTCCTTCAAGTCTGTGGCCTGGGCAGTAAGGAGCAATATATCAGCTCCGTTGGTTTAACTGGACAGCAGCAGGAGCTTGTAATAAGGATGTGGTAATACACCACGAGGATCTGTACACCCATAAAACTTGACCTTATAAATCTCCAAGTGCATCCATCCCGCTCCCCGCAGGGGCAGCTACTCACTCACAATGCAACACAAGCCTTCGTCCCCAGACACTCACAACACAACACAAGCCCTCCCTCCCCAGCCACTCACTCACAACGCAATACAAGCCTCCCTCCCCAGCCATGGTCTATCCTTAAAACTCCCGAGACATACAAACTAATCAGGGCATATTAGACATCGTTGCTGCTGCTGCTGCTGCTTCTGTTGCTTCTGTTTCTTCTTCTCCTTCTCCTTCTTCTTCTTCTTCGTCTTCTTCTTCTTCCTCTTCCTCTTCCCCTTCCCCTTCCCCTTCCCTTTCTCCTCCTCCTCCTCCTCCTCCTCCTCCTTTCCTTCTTTCTCCTCCACAGGAATAGATCCAAACTGGCTCCTGGGATCAGGGAATAAATGAGCTCCGTAGCCATTATAGACTAGAACATCTCCTGGCCACTTACCTCCCTCCACCCCCTCCCCGCAGCCCCTTCGGGGGGAATGCTACTGTGTGATTCTCATTATTATTATTGTTGCCGTTGTTGTTGCTTGTGGTGCTGGGGTGGAGTTCGAGGCGATTGCTGTCACATGCACAGCCGTACTATATTCCCTTAGGTGTTAACAAACTTTTATGAAAAATGGCCAGATAGTATTTCAGGCTTCTTGGCACATGCGATTCTGCTCAGGTTTATCACCTCTGCTGATGGAGGGTAAAAACAAGTGTAGACAACGTGTAAACAAATAAGTGTGGCTCTGTCAATAAAACTTTATTGACAGACACAGGTGAGGAACATGTGTGCCAGCTCTGCTCTAAATGGTGGCTGCTCTCCCTGAGCATCTCCACACTTATGCCAGCTGCCGTCAGCATCGGGGACCTCCCCTGCCCCCAGCCCGACCCACAGTCCCACCCAGCCTCCTATTTGATTCTGAGAGAAGACTCATCCTCCTTTCTCATTCCACAGGAGAGAACAGGGATCCACGGGGTGAACAAATTCATTAGACTCACAGAACTAGTAACAGGGAGAGGGAGGATTTGAACTGGCCAGCTCTGGGCTAGAAAGGTTTCACACCCAGCACGGCTTCTGTGGAGTCGCCTGGGGCCTGGCCACGAGCTGGGAGGCCTTGGGCAAGTAGCTGAACCTCTCTGTCGCTCTGCTGAATTCAGAATTCAGGAAACACCTTCCAGTCGGGTTGTCACAAAGATTAAATAAAACACGTGGGAAACGTCTTGGGAGGCGGAAATGCTGAGTAAATGTTAGTTTATCTAATTTTCCAAAAGAGACCAGGCAAAAAGACGTGTCAGACATCTTTCTGAATTAAAAGGCTCTATGCTGGCATCCCTCCGCCAGTCCCCAATTTTGGCATGAGCCACCCCCCCCCCAGGTAGAGCCCAATGTGAATTTGATTAAAATCCACCAACCCTTAGCTGACAGTGGCTCTGAGTTTGGCTGGCCCCACTGGCCCCAAGGGAAGGACTTTGAACCCACTGGGACAGCCAGCCTGGTGCAGGGCAGCTCCCTGGCGGCCCTTTGCGGGGAAGGCTCCACAGCATGGGGTTCTGTTTAGGGAAGCTGGTTCCCTGTCTGCGCTGATGGCCTGCAGGAACGGGGGCTCGCCGATCTGGTTTCAACTAATTCTATTAAATGAAAAGTTCTGTAGAGCAGATTCCTTCGCAGGCCTCTGTCCACATGGCGATTTAATCGAGTAAATGAAAACATGGTTGCTTTCTGTCCACATTGTGGCTTTCTGAGCAGCCTTGGAGGGAGCTTGGAGAGAGGAGGGGGGGGTCTGGATTGGTGAGGACTTTGGCCCCATGGCATGCTGGGAGTCCTGGAGACAAGAAGGGGGCTCAGAGAAGGTGACAAGGGGGCTGGCGGCGGGTAGAGGGTCAGGATGGCAGAGCTCAGAGGGAGGAACTGAGGGCCAGGAGAAGAAATGACTTGCTCAGGCTGCCCCAGGATGGGGTGCCAACAGAGAGGAAGGCCGGCAGACGGGGAGACGTGGCTGTGAGCTCAGGTATAGGTCACACTGCTGTTGCCAAAACTCCCAGGAGTCACAGGGGTCCCTGTGACTGTCACTGCCTCTGGGCTCAAAGCTAGCACTCCACCCCTCCAGCCGCAGCTCTCCTCCGAGCTTCTTAGGTAGTTCATGGAGGTAAGAGTCTTACGGACTTTCCTGGCTAGCCAGGGGTTAGCTTCTGACTGTGATCCTCAGATCTCAGCCTCCTGAGTCGCTGGGGATACTGGTACCAAGCTTCTCCTTTTTCAATCAACAAGAAGCCTGGCTTCCTCCTCTGCTGCCTCTCTACAATGGCCCTGCTCTCTCTGGGGTGGGTTAGGAGATCCATTCTCTCCTGATGATTCACAGATCGGTCAGGAACCTTCTACGGTCGAAATCTCATTTACACAGCTGGTGAACCCCAAGTCCTGCTCTTGAAGGTGTTCTTCTTCTCAGCTCCCCATGGGTGACTTCAGGGCAGTAGCCCTGGCACCCTCTGAGCCCCTCAGACTTGGCACAGTGAGCTGAGTGGCCCT
The DNA here is from genome assembly GCF_031878675.1 of Megascapheus bottae. Taxonomy (NCBI): domain Eukaryota; kingdom Metazoa; phylum Chordata; class Mammalia; order Rodentia; family Geomyidae; genus Megascapheus; species Megascapheus bottae. The sequence goes on from NC_143521.1 coordinate 57,073,945, forward strand.
CGGAGAGAGAAAGCGTCATGACATGATGGTTCAAGGCTCAGGACCAGTCGAGGGGGTGAGGGGTGTCAGGAGAGGTGGACTGTGGACAAAACCAAAGGTAGAGATGTGGGGTTCATTGCCTCGACCCTGTCCACCACGCCCTTCATCAGAGCCGCCGCCCCACAGGTGCCTGTGAATTGGCTGGCTAACCAGGTTGCTGTGTGTGTGTGGAGGGGCTGTGGGCCAGCGTGGGCAGGCAAGGTGACCACGGCTGTGCCTCCGGGCACATCTTGCTGATTGTACATAAATGTACCCAGATCTGTGTCTGGGCAGCTAAGAACCTCATGAGCAAGAACACAGCCAGGGGCAACACGTGGGGACACATTCCTTGCTTATAACTACCCGTCAGTCTGAAGAACACCACCCGTTACCACTGACAGACAAAGTAACCAGGGCATGAAGGATTGCCTAACTCCTGGACCAGAGAAGATGGCTTCCGGAAAGAACAGATTTGGTGCCCCTTGCACCCACCAGAACCCTGGTACAGTGGAACCCAAAGGGAACAAAGACTCATCCACCAGGTAGAGGTTCCCTGAGGGGTGGGGAGGGGTGCCCTGCTCACTCAGAGAATCCTAGCAGAGGTGGGAAGTCAGCCTGGGGAGGAGCTGGGTCTTCGGAAGTCCTGGAGGCTTCAGGAGTCCTGAGCGCTGGGGTATCCCTGGAAGCAGAGGGAATGGGGTCGGCTTGTGTGGGGTAGCTGATGGCAGAGCCCTGATTCTGGCCTTGGGAGCATCAAGCCTAGGGAAAACTTGCCCATCCGTAGATCATGGAGATGTGGGGAAAAAACACGTTTGCATTGGGCGTGAAGCTCGTCCTCATAGAATCCTGTGAAACTACAAATGAGGGCCTGAGCATCCACGTGTACAGAGCCCGGAGTGTGAGCCTGAGTCTTGGTGGACTGCAGAGTGATAAAACAGGTATTAGAGTCAGGTGCCAGTGACTGCCTGCCTGCCCGTCATCCTAGCTCCTCAGAAGACTCAGATCTGTGGATCATGGTTCAAAGCCAGTGCAGGCAGGAAACTCCATGAGCCTCTTATCTCCAATTAGCCACCAGAAAACGGGAAGTGGTGCAGTGGCTCAGACTGTTAGAATGCTAGCTTTGAAGGAGCAGAGCTCAGAGACAGCGCCCAGGTCCTGAGTTCAAGGCTGACAGCAATAACCAAACACAAAACAGATGTTAGAAAGTGGAGTAAAGACTTCTCACCCCTGCGAGGAATGGGCTGTCCTTGGCCTGTCTGAGTCCATGCTTGCTTGGCACACCTGCTCTTTCATTGTCTACATAAAGGACACACTGTCACTCCAAAGGCACATTTGTCTTTTGTCTTTTTGTTGATTCAGATCTCTACAGGACCAACGCCAAGAAGAGAACACTTAGTGTTCTGCATTACTGATGCCATCAGATCTACCCCAACCCTCCCTCTCCTCCCCTCCACCGCCCCCCCATTTCTCTGGGCCCCCTGTTAGCTGGTGGGATTCCAGCCACCTCCAGGCCCCTGGAATCGGGGCACTGAAGAACTGACGCCTTCGATGCTACTCTTCAGCTGGCTGGCTGTACAGAGAGTACGTTGCCATGGAAAGATGGGCCCCTGCCCCCTGGTGAGGGGGGAGGGAGCTGAGGAGGATGGGAGGGAAGGTATTTCCTTCCTCTGCTCCAGCAGCTACTTTCGTTGGAGCTGAGGCCCAACAGCCCAGACTCTGAAGTCTGTCACTTGTTGGGTGTCATTGAGCACTGACAGGGAGCCCTGCAAGTATAAATGGAGTCAAGATTTTGTTCTGCAAATGGCTTAAATGTGCAGCTGCATCTTCTGAACCCATGTCCAAAGTTGTTGCTAACTGGCTCAATCCTGACGAGCCATCCCAAGCCGTCTAGGGTGGTTTCTGTCACTGCAGAAGGCCCATGGATGCTTTCCAAGACCCCTCCCCCCCAGCCCCAACCCCAGCTTTGTCCCTGAACTGAAGAAACTGGCAGAAGCTGATTTTAGAAGCCAGCAACCCAGTGGTCCAACTCTAGTAACTTTCAAGTTTTCCTTCATGCTGGAAAAAGACTTTTCCTTCTGTCTACTTTCAAGCACGAAATTCACTCCACATACTTGGGGAGACTCATGTTTGATCCGTTTTTAATTAACTCATTTCGAAGCTTTCATACTTGGCCTCGAAATATTTTATTGGCATTTCATTACCACTGGTTTCCTTGGGAAGGCGAGGGGGCCGTGCCGGAGAGTCACCCGGCAACATGGCTTGGCATTTGGACACGCTTTTGTTCCTTTCTCCCCGCCAGGCCTCTCTGGGGCTCTTGCATTTACTGTTAAAATATTACAGAGGCCCCACACCCGAATGGCCATAATCCCTGGTGCTAGACTGTCTCTAATTGATTTAATTATTCATAATTGCTCAGCTGGGTTGACGCATACTTGTGTGTGATTATGGCAAACAGGCGGGGCCGTGGCGAGTGGTGCGTCCTGCGCCCATCAGCAGGGGGGGTCTTAGAGACCCTGGGCTTCTTCGTGTGGCCTGCGCGCATTTGGGAAGCAGGCTGAGAAAGTTATATGGGAGTCCCTTAGGGAGGCGGCCCTTCCAGGGCACCCCTAGAATATTGCCAATTCCTTTCAAAGACAAAGGACAGGCAGAACCCTTGGGGTGGGCAAGGCAGAGGAGAGGGGTGTCACAGTAAAGTGGAATCACAGGCCAAGAGCATGTGTGCATAGAAGCAGGACCACCCCCCCTCACGGCCTGTGCCCCCCAGATGCCTCCAGAGCCAGGAACCCACTCATGTGCCAGAGTAGTCATGCCTTGGGAAAAACTAGACCTGCCAGTGTATCTGGGAGGCCAAAGGATGAAGAAGCAGCTTCCATCGCCAGGAGACGAGATGTCATCAACCAAGGGTCTCTAATTGTCCCCATACGAGTCTTCCTAATTAATTCAAGACCAGTAAATGATATGAGGCCTCCAGTGCCTTGTGGGGCAGCTTCCTGGTGACTAATATCGGAGGCAATAAAAGGAGTGGGAGCATTCTTGCTTCTTAATGCTCCCCAGTTGTCCCAGCCTCTTCCCAGCTCAAAGCTGCTCTGGCTGCTCCCGCTGACTTCAGACAGCAGCGTGGATGTCGTGCTTGGGGCATTGCCACCATGCACCGTGGGTAAAGCGCTTCTGCGTACTTTTCCTGTGTCTGAGTCTTTAAGTCAAGTCAGAAAAGGCTGTAGGATCTGGCAGGACAGAGAGGGAAACTGAGGCTACACAAGGTAAAGTGACGGTAGAGGCCTGTGGTGGGGTGAGCAGTAGGGGCATTCTAGAACCCAGCACCCATCTCCCTCCTGCTCCTCCAGGAAGTTTACCAACAGCCCAGAACATTCTAGGGACTCATTCTGGCCTCGGAAACAGGTAAAACCCATGGAGGCTGGAGGAAGAAGAGGACAGGAAAGTAGAAGAGAAAGACGAGGAGGAAGGGGGAAAGGAGGAAAAGGAAGAGGAGAAAGAGGAAAAAAGGAGAAAGGAAAATGAGAGAAAGAGGAGGAGAAGGAGGAAGAGGAGGAAGAGTAAGAAGAAGAAAAGTAGGAAGAGGAGGAGAAAGAGAAAAGAGACAGAAAAAGGAAGAGGAAGAAAATTAGGAAGAGGAGGAGAAAGAGAAACAAGAGAAAAGAGAAAGAGAAAAGGGAGGCGGAGGGGGGAGGAGGAGGAAAAGGAGAAGAGAAAGAAAGGAAGAGGAGAAGGCGAGAAAGGAGGAGGAGGAGAAGAAGAAGGAAGAGAAGAGAAGGACATACAGTGTATGTGGGAGGGAGGAAGCAAGAGTCCAACTTATTGTCTTTTACTGGCTTACCCCAGTCCCCAGTGACCCCATAAGGCAACCATTTTCCTAAGCCAGAGCTCAATAAATTCTTGGAGTGAACAAATGAGCCCTTAGGTTATGTTTAGGGAAACTGAGGCTGGAAAAACAAAGAGTCATCACAGGGGAGCCAGAGTCCCAGGGCTACACCTCCACCCACTCTTCCACCCAAATCCCGGAGCAGTGTTTATGTTCTAGCTGATGGCTGGGTTCTGAGGACGCAGGGAAAAACAGGCAGGCAGCCTGGATCTCTGCACACAGAGATGTCTTTTCTGAAGGATGTAATTACAGGTTTTTATGCACACTGATTTGGACCCAGAGAATCACAGGATGGCGCTGGAGGCAGAAAAAGAAAAAGAAAGAAAAGAAAAAGAAAGAAAAGAGAGAAAGAGAGAGAAAAGAAGAGAAAGAGGGAGAAGGGGCTTAAAGACTCCTGACAATGAGCAATTCTTCATGGAACAAAACTATTACAATGGCCTGCCTTTGATCTCGCCGTCTCCTGTTGCCAATTGTATTTTGTCACCATTGCTGTCACTCGGGAGGGAGCACTTTTGAATTAAGCAGTCTACAGCAATTTAGTCTGCAGCGGCTTTGAAGTGCCAACATCAGTCAGGCCAGGACTCACTTTTTTCATTAAAAAAATTTCAACTTCTCTAAGGGGGCTTTTTGCCTTTTTTTTTTTTTTTAAGCCTGCCAGGGCAGTTAGATAAGTTGAGCCTCCAACCCATGGCCCCGAGACTTCAAAAGGCATTCGGCCCAGTTCTGCTGGAGGCAGCCATCATTAAGCCCTAATGGAGTGCTTCGTTAAGGTGGCTTCAAAGGCCCCCGTTTACAGACTCGGAGATTGACTAATTTACACATTGTGGGAAAATTGCTACCAGCTCTGCCGCAGCCCCGCGGGGGACAGACGCCCTCTTTCTCTGAGAGGCGGGAACTGCACACTGACCCTCTAATTGCAGGATGGCCTTTTCAAGGCAAAACCCCAGGCACTGCCCTAAAGTTTGGGGTCACTGCCTGGCAGGGACTGCCCATCACCACCCCCACCCCCCATTCCCACCGGGTCTCAGTGGACACAGCACCAGGGGTCTGGAGCTGGAGACTCCTGAACACGTGTGAGTGTGATTCCCAGTTCTGATCCCACAGCAGGGAGGCCGGGATCAGAGTCACAGACTTGACTTCACTTCTCCCTTCTTTGGGCTGCTCCCCAAGAACTAGATGTTAGGGGTAAGGAGGGGTGCTATCTGTTTTTCTTAGTGTCCCAGAATCTGGGGACCCACTCTGGAGAGGCCCTTCTGGGGTTATTGATGTATCAGTACCAGACGCCTACAGTGGAAAGCAGGCGGGGGAGAGTGTTGACTTTTTCCTTTGTAGTAGAAGCCACTCAAGCCTAGTAGAATGGATCGTGCTGTTCTGGGGACCTGCCCACCGTGGGGAGAGCACAGGGCTGGGCCTGCAGGCGGCCACCCCGAGCTGATCTGACCCTGGCACGCTGGGCAACACCAGCAGCCATCCTGCCTGCTCTCTCTGGGTGGCACCTCCTACATCTGACAGGGCAGAGACAGTGGCAGCTGCTTCCCTCAAAGGCTCCAGCCCAGCAACTCAGGAAGTGCTCACCTTTGAGAGGAACATCCCAGGCCTTTGCCTGCCACCAAGCGGGATCCATGGCCCATCTGTCAACGTCTGTATGTCCAGGACTTGAGCTCACTTGTATCCGGCAATCCTGGGGCCTGTAAGGTGGATGTTAGGGTCCTGTTGTCCTAGCAGTCCTGGGTCTTGAACTTGGGGGTACAGCCTGTTCTTTAGCATGTTTTTTTGTTTTTGTTTTTGTTTTTGTTTGGCTCAAGGCTGCTGCTCTACCACTTGAGCCATACCTCTGCTTCTGGGTTTTTGCTGGCTAATTGTCACCAGCCCAGACTAGCTTCCCCCACCCAGCAGATCATCCCATCTCAGCGCCTTGAGTTGCTAGGATTACAGTTAAGAGCCACTGATTCCCTGCAGTGACCGGTTGTTTAAGCTGAGTTGCTGAGCAAGAGCTGAGTGATGTCTACACTGTGTGTTTGTGGCTCCCATCAAGGGGGGGGTGCCCTCCAGGCCCTCCCCCAAACCAGGCTGCACAGAGGGAGCCCAGAGTGCCCATTCCTGGAGAGGAGGGTGGGGAGGCACTGGAAGCCTCTGCTGCTGCCCATCCCCCACTTTCTATTTGTTGGATCTTCCTAATTACAGAGGGAAAAAAAAAACAACTTCTACAGTCACTTCCTCTACCCAACCTTTCACTTAAAAAAAAAAACCCCAAACCAGCGCCCAGCCTCTCCCAGCCTCTCCCAGGGAAGCGCCGGCCCGGGGCTAACATCGCTCCAACCACTTAGCAAACCGCAAATTTCAGAGGCCTCGTCACATCTGCATTTTATCAGCTTTTTCCGGATAGAATTACCCGGAGCAATTGTCTGCAGATCGGCCGACAGCTGAGACGTTCAAGCGCTGAATTACGGAGAAAGGGCCGGAGATAAAACCCAGCACACGCACCCCATCAAAGTAATGAAAGCCGCCTGCCGTCAGGCTGCCCGGCTGCCTCCTTCCGAGCCCCCAGCGGCTCTGCAGGAAGGCCGATTAACCCTTGCGAGTGGGGGGGGGAGAAGAGCAGGGGTCATTCAATACCCAGGCTAATCACTGCCCCAAAGATGGGAAGGGGAGGGGGAGGGAAGGGGACCGGAAGAAACTGAGTACAGAGGTCCACTCTGACCTCAGGAGCTGCCTGTTGCATTTCCTGTAGCAGGACTTGGAGAGGGGGGGGTGAGGGCAGCTCCCCTGCATTCAAGAGGGAGAGAGACTTACTCCCCAAAAGGCAGATGACAAAGAACTCAGTTCCCGAGAGAAGCTGAGAAGCACAGGCTGCAGAAGGAAAGGAAGGCTTTTCTCTCGGCAAGCCTTGTCTTACTGTGGCTGGCAGGTTGGCTTTGGTGGTGGTGGCGGCGGTTAGTGTTTACTGAGCACCTACTAAGGACAGGACACTTTCCTTCCTCTTGCTTCCTGTCCAGCCAGAAGCTCCTCTCTTTCTAATGGGGGGTGGGCACCACACCCTCTCAGTCCCATGACCAATGTCACTTAAGCATGTGTGTCCCGCCCCTCGGGGCACCTATGTGTCAGTTTTCAAGGTGGCTCTACTTTGCTACCTGGGACTGGATTTCAGGGGCATGGCTGTACCCAGGCCTGACCTCTCTGTGCAAAGAAAGCTGATGGAGGAAACTGCCCCAGACCATGGCAGACCGTTGGGGAGGGGTGAGGGGCCGGTTTTCTCCGTCAGCTTTCTTTGCCCTCTTCCTGGGTTAGGGTTCCTGGAACACTTAGCATATCCTGTGTGTAAAGGTCGTTTCTGACTGCCCAGATGCCACCCAGTGCCCGCTGCGTGTGGCCTCTATGGGGGCTGTACTTCATCTAGGACACAGCCAAACCCATCGGATTTTTTCCATCTCTGCCGTGGGTTTGGGGGTGCCTTAGGGCAGGCACACCTTCACACCCTCTTTAATTTGCTTTTTTGCATTAGGTTTTGTGTCTAGCCAGGAAGCCATCTGGAGCCTACCTTTAGAGAGAGACAGAGATGGGCCTTTGGTTTGTTTTGTGGCAGTACGTGGGGGCTTGAACTCAGGGCCTCTGGCTGCTGCATGGCTTCTAGGCTCCAGGCTGGTGCTCTACCAGTAGAACCACCGCTCCACCCCCTGCCCTACCTTTTTTTTTTTAATAGTGGTTTTCAAGCTGGCTCCGGACCGTGATCCTCAGATCCCAACCATCCACATAGCTGGAGTTGCCGAGTATGAGCACCCAGCCGGATGGCCCGTTTTGAGGTAGGGAAGGCATCTGTCTGTGAGGGGGTGGGTTGTTGGCTGGATGGGATCTTGATTTCCCAGTAGGGTCTCAGCTTGCTGGGGAGCACAGGTCTAGCGGGTAGAGTGCTTGCCTAGCATGCACAAAGCCCTGGGTTCGTTCCCTTGGTACCACATCCACAGAAACGGCTGCGAGTGATATTATGACTCAGTGCTAGAGTTCTAGCCTTGAGAAAGCCCAAGGACAGCACCCAGGCCCCGAGTTCAAGCCCTCTAGCTTCATTTAGAAATGTTATTGGTGCAGCACCAGTGACTCACCCTGTAATCCTAGCTACTCAAGAGACAGATCTGACGATCTCGATTCGAAGCCAGCCCAGACAGTCAAAACAGAGACACTCCTATCTCCAATCAGCCAGCACAAATGAAAGCTGGAACGTGGAGGTCTGGCCCAAGTAGCAGGGCACCAATCTTGAGTGAAAAAGTCAAGGGACAGCATAAGGATTCCCCCACCCCGATTTCAAACCCCAGCAAAGGGCACAAAACAAAGAAACAAACACTCACCCTGAGGGTACCACTTCTGCCCTGCCGGATTGGCAGTAATTAAAGGGCTGGTGAGATGGTGGAGCAGTGGCAACTCCAGTGTGCTTTTGGGTGAGGTGGGTGAACACTGCAGAGAGCACCAGATTTCTCAACTGTGAGCGGCGGTGTTTCCATCTGGCTCCACCTGACATTTCCCTAAGGAAAGCAAGTGTACAAAACAACAGCCACCCATCTGACCCCAACCCACACCGTGCCCCTGCCCCAATCTTCAGGAGGCAGAAGCAAACCCAGTGTCCAGCAGCCCCACACACCTTTGACCTCTCCACACCATGGAATAGTATTCAGCCTAAAGATCATAACATGTGTCTCCCCACCTCACTGTGTGTTGAACCGGAGGACATGGTCGAGGAGGAACAGGAAGATTCAGAAGGACAGGCGCCTCAGGGCTCTGTGCGTTTCCAGTGTCCACAGATCATCCAAGAAAATCCATGGAAACAGAGAGCAGATGAGCGGCTGCCTAGACTGAGATGGAGAGGACGAGGACAGACCGGGCAGTGGGCATAGGGTCTCTCTGGGCGCTGTGATGCGCTGCTCCCCTCAGCTGGGCCCTGCTCCAAGCCTTGACACCTTCAAGCCTCAGAGTCACCTCACGCAGGCTGCCATCTTTCAGATGGGGAAACAGAGGTGAAGTAGGTAGCTCAGGGTTCTGCCAAGAGGGCTGGAGCTGGGATTTGAACCCAGGCAAGACAATGTCCTGGCCCCAAGTTCAATCCTCCACCCACAACCCCATTTTAGCTTTGTTACCATCATTGTCATCACTGTTACTACTGTGGGATTTCCCCCATCCTCCCCATCATCTATATCCTCCCCATCCTCCCAATTCTCCTCAGCTTCTACCTCCTGCACATCCTCCATGTTCTCCCCATCCTCCCCATCCTCCATGTCCTCCACATCCTCCATATACTCCCCATCCTCCCCATCCTTCCCATCCTCCCCATCATCTATATCCTCCCCATCCTCCCAATTCTCCCCAGCTTCTACATCCTGCACATTCTCCATGTCCTCCCCATCCTCCCATCCTCCATGTCCTCCATATCCTCCACATCTTCCATATACACCCCATCCTCCCCATCCTCAATATCCTCCCATCCTTCCCCATCCTGCCCACCTTCTACATCCTCCATAACCTCTCCATCCTCCCCATCCTCCATATCCTCCACATCATCCCCATTCTCTACATCCTCCATATCCTCCCCATCCTCTACATCCTCCCCATCCTCCACATCCTCCATGTCCTCCATATCCTCTACATCCTCCCCCTCCTCCCCATCCTGCATATCCTCCCCATCCTCTACATCCTCACCATCCTCCACATCCTCCATATCCATATCCTCCCCATCCTCTCCATCCTCTCCATCCTCCATGTCCTTTACATCCTCCCCATCTTCCCCATCCTCCACATTCTCCATATCCTCCCCAGCCTCCACATCCTCCATGTCCTCCCCATCCTCCACATCGTCCCCATCCTCTACATCCTCCACATCCTCCCCATCCTCCCCATCCTCCCCATCCTCCATGTCCTCTACATCCTCCACATCCTCCACAACTTCCATGTCCTCAACATCCTCCACAACCTCCATGTCCTCCATATCCTCTACATCATCCCCATCCTCCCCATCCCCCACATCCTCCACATCCTCCATATCCTCCCCCTTCTCCCCATCCTCCATGTCCTCCCCATCCTCTACATCGTCCACATCCTCCATGTCCTCCACATCCTCCCCATCCTCTCCATCCTCCATGTCCTCCACATCCTCTTCATCCTTCACATCCTCCACATCTTCCACATCCTCCATGTCCTCCACATCCTCCTCAGCCTCCCCAGCTTCCCCATCCTCTACATCCTCCATATCCTCATCCCCCTGCCCCCAGCCATGCCCCACTCTTCTTGGATCCTTGGATCCAGGGTTTGGGGCTTTGAAGCTGCTTTCCTCTGGCTTGTGGGGCTTCAGCTGCCACCCTGGCATGCTTCCCATTGTTTATTGTTTTAGAAAATCAACTAGAAAATTGCTTTCCTTCCAACATGGTTCTCAACACTTGACATCAGGATTTTCTACTGCATCCTGGAAGCAGAGGTAGAGGCAGGTCCCGGAGCCTGGAGCAGCTCCTCCCACTCTCCCCCACTCCTCCCACTCTTCCCGCTCCCCCGACTCCTCCCGCTCCCCCCACTCCCACTCTCCTCCAACACTCCCCACTCCTCCCACTCCCCCCACTCCCACTCTCCTCCAACACTCCCCACTCCTCCCACTCCCCCCACTCCCACTCTCCTCCAACACTCCCCACTCCTCCCACTCCCCCCACTCCCACTCTCCTCCAACACTCCCCACTCCTCCCACTCCCCCCACTCCCACTCTCCTCCAACACTCCCCACTCCTCTCACTCCCCCCACTCCCACTCTCCTCCAACACTCCCCACTCCTCCCACTCCTCCCACTCCTCCTGGCTCTGCTGGGGAGCCCAGGCCTCTCAGCCAAGGCTCCAAAGGAGCTGCTCAGGAGGGCACGTTCCCTTGCTGGGGCACCGGGACAAAAGAGTGCCCATGCTCGACTCAGCCCCAGCACCTGCCCTCTGTCCTGGAGGTCCAGAGCCCCTGGCAAGGTGCTGGCTGTGCGGCTCCTGGCCCTGGTGGAGGCTGGCATCACCAACCTGCTGTGTTGGCACACAACCTTTCTAATGCGCTCCTGTGATGAGAGGCAGAGAGACAGGCGGAGGCTGACTCCAGCATTTCTTCCTCTTGTTCGTGTTCTGGTTTGTCTTGGTGGTTAGCTGGAGATTGGAGTCTCCCAGACTTTCCCGCCCGGGCTGGCCTGGAACCCCAGTCCTCAGCTCTCAGCCTCCCGAGGAGCTAGGAGGGATTACAGGTGTAATCACCCCAGAAATCAGACTAGCTTCCGCTAGCACTGGCTCAGCTGCGTGCGATACTTTTGCTGATCTCTGCCCTTGAGTTCAAACAAGAGGATGAAGCCTAAGCTTCCACACAGGTCCCGGCCCTGCCCTCCTCCAAGGGGTGACGCCGGCGGCTCCACCATCCCTAGGGCCTCCAAATTCGTCCTGCCTCCTCTGCACTAGTCTGGACACTGGGCTACGTGTCTGGGACAGGTTGCACCAAAGCTTTCTGTGGACTCACCCCAAAAGCAGTGCACAGGGACCCCCCAGGTCCCTTCAGACAGACCTGCAGGGCAGGGTGGGAAAGGAAGGGAAGTAGGCTTGCTAAATGGCAAGTTGATCCCCACCATGGACCTCTAGGGACAGCCTCCTGCTTCCCTACAAGCACCCCTTACCTCCATTAGCCACCAGAAAATGGGAAGTGGAGTTATGGCTCAAAGTGGTACAGCGCTAGCCTTGAGCAAAAAAGAATTCAGGGGCCGGGAGTTTGGCCTAGTGGTTAAAGTGCTTGCCTAGCATGCACGAAGACCCGGGTTCGATTCCTCAGAACCACATACATAGAAAAAAGCCGGAAGTGGTGCTGAGGCTCAAGTGGTAGAGCTCTAGCCTTGAGAAAGTCCAAGGACAGTGCTTATGCTCTGAGCTCAAGCCCAGGACTGGCAAAAAAAAAAGAATTCAGGGACAGTGCCTAGGCGCAGAGTTCAAGCCCCATAACCGACAAAAAGAAAAAGAATTACCATTAGGCCGCTGTCAGAACCCGGCCTTGAACAGAGATTGTGTGATCTGAGAAAGCTACTCCACAAGCCTCGGTTTCTTTGTCTATAAAAACAGTATAGAGGGGCTGGGAGTTTGGCCTAGTAGTAGAAGGCTTATCTAGCATGCACAAAGACCCTGGTTCAATTCCTCAGTACCACATACACAGAAAAAGCTGGAAGTGGAGCTGTGGCTCAAGTGGTAGAGTTCTAGCCTTGAGAAAGCCCAAGGACAGTGCTCAGGACCCGAGTTCAAGCCCCGGACTGGTAAAAACAAAAACCACACAGCATGGAGAGTGCCCCTTCCCAGCAGTGAGCACCGGAGCTGCTTTCTCTCCTGTGTTACCATAATAGGAGATAGACAGCATGCTGCATTCTCTAAGTCTTGCACAACCAAAGAAGACGGGGATAATAAAAAATAAGTGGAGGGCGTGCCAGGCCCACTGGGGTCTCTCAGTGTGGTAATTTCATTAGCATCAAGAAGTTGAAAGCCGAGGTTATTGGCTGATAATGCACTCCCGAGCCCATCCATTCTGCAGATAATCCAGTTTGTGTATCTGGTAAAGAAGGCTGGAAATCAGGACCACATTGTCTAGTGCAGTTGGCAGAGGCCTCACCTTCCTTCCCCCCCAAAGCATTGCTGAAATTCGCCAGCGTTTCATACATTGGACCCCAAAGTAGCCGTGAGGCCCTGCTCCCCTGTCCCCCATGTCAGAGCTGGACTCAAGCTCCCCACTTGAGTCCCCACGTGAGACCCCGGGCAGGTGTGCAACAGACTGAATTTCACCACAGGGGAACACTGCCCGCACTGAGAGACACTGGGAGGAAACCTCGGGAAGGGACTTCAGGTCAGGAAGGTCTTTGTCACCTTGGCTGAGCTTCTGAACAGATGCTGGTGGCTCAGGCCTGCAATCCTAGCCACTCCAGAGCCTGATACCCAGAAAACTGCAGTTGAAAGCCAGCCAGGACTGAGAAAGCGTCAAGGCTCTATTTCCAAAATAAGCAGCACAAAGCAGGGCTGGAAGCATGACTCGGGTGGTAGAGTACCACCTAAGCAAGCCGAGCAAGAATGAGGCCCAGAGTTCAAACGGTTTATTGTCCCCAACTAAAACAAAATCAGTGCTTGAACTTAGCAAGAGCTCACTGAAAGTTCACTGGATGTACAGCACAGGGTAACTGCTGTGTGTGTGTGTGTGTGTGTGTGTGTGTGTGTGTGTGTGTGTGTGTGTGTGTGGAATGAGGCAGGCCTGAGAGCCTGTCCGCCCTGCCTTACCCCACATCCTGACCAGTTTTGTTTCAAAACGTTGAGACTTTTGGACTCAGAAAAGTTAAGTCAACTATCCCGGTTAGACGCTGCCGCGCTTGTCTGAACTCAGTGGTGTCTGGGTAGGGCCCATGTGTCTGTACTTGCCACTGCGTCTGGAAGTTTCTTCAAACCTGATGAGTCCATGGAGGCTTGGGAATAAACGACACCAGAGAGCCACAGGAGGTGAGAGTGCAGGACAGAACAGCAGACTGTGGGGCTGGCACCACTCCACGCCTGTCTATGGCGGCAGGTACCCCAGCCAGCTGCCTTCTTGTCCTAATGCTGTTGCTTTAGGATTGCAAATGGCTGCGAGGGCTCCAGGCTCCACAAATAAGTTCAAAGGGAGGAAGTCGGAAGGAAGGGGTGGGGGGAACCACTTCCTAAAGAACATTCTTCTTATATCAGCGTGGTAAAAGGGGCAGAGGCAGACCCCCAGAGGCTCCACTCCCAGGCTGACCATTCATGGAGCCCAACATGGCTGCCAGGGAGACTGGCAGACTTCTGCATCCAGCAAAGGCTGACGGGATCTCCAGCTGACCAGCTCAACCCTGATGGTCCATGGGGGATGAGCGCCCTGCTGACCAGATAAAATTGGGGTGAGAAGAGGGGAGGGACTTCGGGGGAAGTGCAAGCTCACTTGGAAGGACAGCCAGCCCCCCCCCCACCCCCTTGCCCCCGGACAGGCACTGGGGTGTTTCTACTCCTGCCCTGACTTTTTGAAGCCACAACAGAGATCTCAGGTGCTTTGCCACCGGTGGTGTAAGAGAAGCCCTACTTCTCCTGGCTTGCTGCTCTTCCTGGGCGGTGGGGTCAAGTGACAGATACCACAGTGAGTGACCCCTGACTGCAAGGAAAGAAACTCCTCAAGGCATTGCTGGGTAAACTGGGGAGAAATGTGCATGTGGATTAAGAATTTGCTCTTAGTGGGCGCCGGTGGCTCACACCTGTAATCAGTGCTACTCAGGAGACTGAGATCTGGAGACCTGGGTTCAAAGCCAGCCCAGGGAGACAAAGCTGCAATATTCTTATCTTTTATTATCTGATCAAATGATGAGCTAGAGAGCTGGTTTAAATGAGAGCGGCCAGCCCTGAGTGAAAAGGCAGAACAAGCGCACCAAGGTCTGAGTTCAAGTCCTACGACCAGCAGCAACAAAAATAAGAAGGGGGTGATAAGCTTGAACGTGTGTTAAATTCCCTGAGTGCAGCACTCCACATGTATGGTGGTCCCTGCTGAGATATTCAAGAGCTAACTGGGATAATGTAGTGAGTGGCTCACAAAATCTGCCTATGTACAGATGAGCACATCTAAACACACGTGCCTGTGCACACACCAATGTACACACACGTGCATGCTATGTATTCTATAGGGAGGGTACACAAATACGTCAACACCTAGGCAGGTCCCCAGCTCTAAGGGAGCTCACATGAGCACTCAGTGTGTTACTCACGCAATTTTCTTGGTAGCTTTGAACATTTCCAATATAACAAGTTGAAAAAAGTAATGTGTTAAACTTTTCACAAAGCTGTACTTTTAGCTACTCGGGAAGCTGAGATCTGAGGCTCCTGGTTGAAAGTCAGATGAGGAAGAAAAGTCCGCGAGACTTTTATGGCCAATTAGCCAACTAAATGCTAGAAATGGAGCTGTGGCTCAAATGGCAGAGTGCTAGCCTTGAGCCAGAAATAAAAACAAAAACCTAACAGACAGCATCCAGGCCCTTAGTTTAAGCCCCGGGATGGAAGAAACAAGGAAAGAGAGAGGGATTTTGAAAAAGAAAGGGAAAAAAGAAAGAAAAAAGACAGAGGGGGAAGGAAGGAGAGAGAGAAAGAAGGAGAGCAGGGAGTTTGTCCTAGTGGTAGAGTGCTTGCCTAGCATGCACAAAGACCCAGGTTCGATTCCTGGGTACCTACCACATAGACAGAAAAAGCACAAAGTGGTGCTGTTGGCTCAAGTGGTAGATCATTAGCCTTGAGAAAATCCAAGGACAGTGCTCAGGCCCTGAGTTCAAGCCCTGGGACTGGCTAAAAGAAAGAAGGAAATTTACCTAATGTGTTAATCAATGTCACACTGACAGGTGGCCAGATGTGTCTCAGGCAGAGCCCCAGTGGGTGAGGTGAGGTGGCAGGCATCACGTGTAGGACGGTGGTGAGTGTCAGGAGGGCACCACTGTGGAGTAATCACAGGAACGGTGCCATGCTGTGTCCTCTGGTCACCCCCACAGGCCCAGGTCAGCTTGTTGAGAACTTGTGGAGACCCAAGCACGGACACACACACACACACACACACACACACACACACACACACACACACACACACACAGAGGATTCAAGGCAGCCAGCTGCATCAAGATGGGGCTGTTGCATTTTCTGGCCGCACCCTCAGTGAGGGGGCAATGGTCAGAGCCTGGCAGCCAGGAGAAGCCCGAGCCTTCCCGCACCACGCTCAGAACCCCCCACCCCAGCTCTGCAGTGGTGTGCTAATCCCATTACCCACAAATGAAGATGTCACCGCAGCAGCCCTCCCCGCACCCCCACAGCCCCCGCCTCTCTAGAAGAGAAAAGAACACACAGGGTCCCCACTGACTTCTGACGCAGGCCCTGGGGTGTTCTTGACAGCTGAGTGGGGACTGAAGCCGGGGTCAGGCGGGGCGGGGCAGGGCAGGGGGCCACTTCTGGAGAGTGTGAAGTCACGGATGCAGCGTGTGCACGTGTGTGTGTGTGTGTGTGTGTGTGTGTGTGTGTGTGTGTGTGTGTGTGTGCTTTTTCCACAGGGGGCCACTTGAGCCCCCTGCAGCTCTGCCGATTCACTGGAGATGAGAGTCGCAGGGACTTTCCTGCCTAGCAAGCTGGCTCGGAACCTTGATCCTCAGATCTCAGCCTCCCGGGTAGTAGGATCACAGGTGTGAACCCCCACACTCTGCCAGATGTGCAACCGCCAGTGTGCCTCGAGCTCAGCTGTGGGCACGATCTCAGGGCAGGGGCACAGTGACTGCTTGTGATGGCCGGCTAACGCTGGACCCCAAAGCCACCATCTGTAATCGTTCCTCCTGCACCCGGGATGCACAGCAACAAACTGGATTGGAAAAGGCAAGTGCCAAGAGGCCACGTTTACAGATCTGGGGAAACGAAGGCACGGAGAGGTTAAGAGCAAATCCCACTCAAAGCAGACGCTGGCCGGGACATCTTCACCTTGGGGACCCAGCAGATGCGTTCCCTGAGCTCAGGTCCCCTCCCAGCCCCTCTGCTCCTGGTTTTCCAGAGCCAAGAGCAGTCAAGAGTGGTGGCTGGAAATGCAGTCTGCGGGTCCCGAACTCACACTTCTTACCACCCAGGACTGTGAGCATCAGAGTCTGCTCAGCACCCAGCCCGTGGCGTTTCCTTACAGCAGCAGAAACCAACTAAGAAGGGGGTGTCTCCCAGGGATAGCACCACTGGGACGTGAATCCATCCTCAATTGTTAGTGAGAACACATTTGTCGTCATCCACACCCAAACACAGGCCTAGCACATCTCATCTAGAGCAGTTTTCATCGCAAAGGCAGAACACAAAGAAAAGGGTAAACAACAGCAACAACAAAAATCAGTAGCATTGACCGCAATAAAATACGCATTTCTTCTTTGATGAAACTCAAAAAAGCCAGCGGTTCTGTCTCCTCTTTATCTGGTTACTCTGAGGCACAGAGATTCCATTCTAAAGGTTACCTCATGGGCTCATTTGGGCTGTTATAACTCCAGCGATCACGCCTCCCATCCAGATAGCAGGAAAGAGCTCAGGAAAGGGTAAGGACACGTTCCTTTCCCTTAACTCACATGTCTATCTCTCAGCAGAAGTTACGCAGTCGTTCTTGGTCTCATGAGGCCTTTATTCTGAAGGGCGTCCAGCATGAAAGCCAGGCACTGTTCCCAGGAAGTGGGGGGAGGGGAGAAGGGGAGGAGCGTGGGTACTGAGGAAGGGGTAAAGCCACCATTTCACTGGTGTGGCATTGAAAGGTGAGGCGGGCAGCGGGGAGCTATTAAGGAAATGAAATGCAGGTGGCCCGTGGGCCACAGGGGGGGTGGTGGGTGGGGGGCTTGGGCTGGCTCTGGGCTGCTGGGAGCCTGGCACCCTCCTCCCACTGCAGCATCCTCCGGGGTCCTTCTCAAAGGACAACCCCATGTGTGTCACCTGCCTTTTCCTGCCCCCGCCCACCCAGGTTGCAGACATGCCACGCTGTCACCATCAGGTCTCAGTGTCCCCTCCTGCACCCCGGCTGGAGTCTCAGCGCTGTGGAAACTTTAAGGGGTTCAAGCTGCTGCCCGGCTTCCAGAGTGCGAGCCAAGCATGCCTCTGTGGCATTGATAAGGTGCCCAGCAACACGAGCATGCAGTGAGCACAGGACTCGTCCCGGTGACACCACTGCGGGGAAGGCCTTCCTCCCACATCTCATGGCAAGCCACGCCGGGCCTGGAGCTGGTGTTTGGGTTGCTGCACTGCTGTTTCTCACTATGACTGGAGGATTTTTGAATGAAGCGAGGGAAGCCATGCTGACCGGTCGTTTATAAGCCCTGGACATCAGGCTTTTTTTTAACAGAGAACGTTGCTGGAGAATAGTATGAGAACCCAGGCAGCAGTTGGCAGCCTCTGTGAGCCAAGGAGGCAGAGTTGGGAATTAAGAGTGTATGAGGAGACTTAAGACTCATGCAGGACATGGAGAAGTGAGAGCAGCACAGAGCAGTCTGCACAGGGCCTCTCCAGTCTCCCTCCAGACCCGGCTCAGCACCTGTGCGCGAGGAAACTACCAGGAGCTCGGATGAGCTGGGGGAGTCACCCAAAGCCAGCCAAGGGATTTCCCCGATTCAGGAATGGGCAAAACTGGTCCTGGACTAAAAGTTATCTCGATACCATCTGACAAAGGTTTAAAACAAACCTCAAGAGGAGCCAGTGGTTTCCAAATTGTTTGTGTTGGAGAGAAAAAGCTCAAGCATCCTTCTGGTATACAGAAATACCCAGTGCACAAGGAAATAAGTCATAATATACAGTGTAAAATTTACCAGGTATTCAAAAAAGTAGTAAAATAAGACCCAAGGCAAGAAACTTAATCACTAGAAACAGAACAACAACAAAAAAGGACCCAAGCGACAGCATTAAGAGATGAGAGCGCAGAGCTGGCATGGTGGTCACGTCTATAATCCGTCCACTTAGGAGAGGGAGGTAGGAGAATCATGATCAGCAGTTATCTTAGACAAAAGCACGAGGCCCTACGTGGGCCCTGGGGCTTGAACTCTGGGCCTGGGTGCTGTCCCTGTGCTCCTTTTGTTCAACGATTCTGCTGCACCACTGGAGCCACAGCTCCACTTCCAGCTTTTTCTGAGATTAATTAGAGATAAGTCTCATGGACTTTCTTTTATGGGCTGGCTTCAAACCATGATCCTCAGATCTCAGCCTGCTGAGTAGCTAGGATTACAGAATTGAGCCACCAGCGCCTGGCTGTGTGTTTCTTTTTGTCATCCCCTTCCTTTGCTCTCTGCCAGTTTTTTCCCTCTATCCCTAGCCATTGTTTCATTACTTTACCCTTTGTCCTTCCATTTCGGTGCCCCCTTATCTCCCCCAAAACAAAAACAAGACAAGAAAATAAAAAAAAAAAAAAACAAAGAGGGAAATCTCCAGGGTGGGATGAAACAACAAAAGGCAAGTACAGAGGACCAGAGAATTTCTCACTGAAAGCTATACAAGGCAGAAAGAAGACAGGTAGGTAGATAGATAGAAGAGCAAGGTGACTCGGTATGTTAGTATGCATCTGCCATCCCAGCTACTTGGAAGGCAGGGCCAGGATGGATTTGTGTTGTAGGCTATCCTGAGAAAAAGTAGCAAGGTGCTATCTCAGAACCAAAATAAGAACCATGTGGTGGAGTGAGAGGTCCCAGGTTCTGGACCACTCCAGGATGGGGGGGAAGATTGTATAAAAGAAAAAGAAAGGTTAAGAAAAAAAGGGGGCATGGGTAAGAAAGAATCTAAAGCACCAGAGCAATACTGCAAGAAGCAGCAGCTGAATAAGTTGGTAAATTCAAGAAGGTGACTCTTCTTTTTTGTCTCTTTAAAATGTAACTGACAGGGGCGGGGGGGGGGGTGAGGGAGGGTAATGGGGACCAAGACATGTGAAAGAGTATCAATGTATGTGAATCAATGTACCTTCTATCTGGCAAATATCATGTAACCCTTTTATTAATTACAATAAAAAATATTTTTAAAAAATGTAACGGACATGTTGTACATTTTGCAACATGCAGGCAAGTTGAATGCATGAATAGCCCCACAAAGGTCAGAAAGAATTGACCCATAGAGAAAAAGTATAATAAAATTACTAATGATAAATTGTAATAAGTTAAAAAATACACCATCAGCCCAAAGAAAGATTAAGGAAACAAAATAGTTTAAATCTATGAGCCAATAAATGAACTATGGTAGAATAAGCTTTAGAATAAAAAGAGGAAAGAGAAAGCTGAAGTCAAGGAACCAATGAGACAATTAAAATTAAAAAAAAAGCTGGGCACAGTGGCTCACACCTGTAATCCTTGCTACTCGGGAGGCTGAGATCTGAGGATCAAAGCCAGCCTGGGCACAAAAGGACCTGAGACTCTTATCTCCAAATAAATTCTAGAAAACAGGAAGTGAGGCTTGGCTCAAGGGTAGGGTGGTAGCCTTGAGCTGAAGAGCTCAGGGACAGTGCCCAGGCCAAGTTCAAGCCTCATGACCCACAAAATAATAATAATAATAATAATAATAATAATAATAATAATAATAATAATAATATAATAAATAATAAAATAAGCAACAAGATAGCTGATGTAAGCTGGGTGTGGTGGTACATACCTGCAATCGTAGCATTCAGGAGGGTGAAGAACAAATATTAGGAGTTTGAGGCTAGCCCAGCCTTCCTAACCCTGCCTCAAAATGAGCTAACAATAGCCAAACAAAACAACAACCAAAAAAAAATGATAGATTTAAACCGAAGCACAAAAGTGAGAATATTGGTCTAGGTAACAAAATTGGTCTAAGCATTCTAATTAAACTGAGTTAG
Source organism: Megascapheus bottae (assembly GCF_031878675.1). Lineage (NCBI taxonomy): Eukaryota > Metazoa > Chordata > Mammalia > Rodentia > Geomyidae > Megascapheus > Megascapheus bottae. Next base: position 57,094,219 of record NC_143521.1, read on the forward strand.
TGAATCACACCTCTAATCCTAGCTATTCAGGAGGTTGAGATCTGAGAAGTAGTTCAAAGCCAGCCTAGACAGAACAATTCATGAAACTTCTGATCCGATTAACTAGCAAAGAAGCTGAACTGGAGGCATAGCTCAAGTGAAAGCATAACGTGGTGAGTTTCAAAGCCCACTGGGCACTCGTGGCTCACGCCTATAATCCTAGCTACTCAAGAGACTGAGATCTGAGGAGTTTAGTTTGAAGCCAGTCCAGGCAAGAAAATACGTGAGACTCTTCAATAAACTACTCAAAGAAGGTCAGAAATGGCTCTGTGACCCAAGTGGTAGAACACTAGCCTTGAACACAGAAGTTCAGGCACAGTGCCAGACCCTGAGTTTAAGCCCCAGAACTGAAGGAAGGAAGGAAAGAAGGAAGGAAGGAAGGAAGGGAGGGAGGGAGAAAGGGAGGAGAGAAGGGAGGGAAAGGGCAGGGGAGAGAGACAGAGAAAGAGAGAGAGAGAGAGAGAGAGAGAGAGAGAGAGAGAGAGAGAGAGAGTTCCTGAGGCCCTGAGTACAAGCCCTGGTACTAGCACAAATTATATAAAATAGAATATAGTGGAGTAAAATAAAACCTCCAATCAACAGATATTGCTGTACTGAATAACGTAAAAGAAAGTCCAGCTCTACTTACCTCCATTTAATCCACTACAAACGTAAGTATCTGAGGAAGCAAAAAGCAAGGATCAGAACCGAGAATAATGACAAGGAACCATTTAAAGTAATTAACAGTCCTATGTATTTACCTACCATGTGTAGAGCCTCAGATACAAGAAGTAGAAGCTGATAGACTTGAGAGGCAAAATAGATGATGCACAATTAATCACAAATGTTGGTGAAGGCAGATAACTGAGCAGACACCAGTCCCTCTAACTAACGACATAGAAGACATTTAAAAAAAAATGCTATCATCTAAGTTGACACAGCTGAGATTTCTAGAGCAGCTCATTCAGTAAGAACAGCACACACATTTTAAGTTCCTATCAAAACAGATTTTATTCAGGGTCCTAAAATATGTCTCAATAAGTTTGAAAGGATTTCGATCATCTATAGTATGGTCTCTGGTTACAGAGGAATCAAGTTAGAAATGAATACCAGAATGTTTAGAAACAAACTTAAGGGCCAGGAGTTTGGCCTAGTGGTTAAAGTGCTTGCCTAGCATGCACGAAGACCTGGGTTTGATTCCTCGGTACCACATACATAGAAAAAAGCCAGAAGTGGTGCTGAGGCTCAAGTGGTAGAGCTCTAGCCTTGAGAAAGTCCAAGAACAGTGCTCAGGCCCTGAGCTCAAGCCCAGGACTGACAAAAAAAAAATAGAAACGAACTTAACACTGTTTTCATGTCTTGAAATAGTGGAAAACTAACACACAATTCACCAGAATTCATGAGGTGCAGTCAAAGCAGTATTTGGAGGAAATTTTATAGCCTTAATATATTTTTTAAAAGAGTCCCTAACCAATTATCTCAGTTCCTACTGAGCTCTTGCTATGTCCCTGGGAATCTCCTGACCTAGGTATGCTCCATCCATTTTGGAATAGGGATTGTCCTACGGCTTGGCTGTGATCTACTGAATATCAATTCCTGAAGCCTGAGCGACACTGCATAAAAGTACACCACACATCAGGAGCTTTATGAAACCGCCTTCCAGAGGTTTTCCTTCTCCATGATTGCGTAAGTGCTTTCCAATACTTGGGCTTCGGTTTTACGTCCTCTGTCCAGAACGCCGAGATTTCTGTTTGTCTGCTTTGTCTCATACTCCCATGGCACAGCACATCTGGGAGTAACAGTGGCAGAACAGAAGGGGGGGTGGGGAGAATGAAGGTGGCCCCACTCTTGGGTCTATGTCCCAGAAATGCAAAGGAGACTTCCTGCTTTCATAGTGCAGGCTCTTATCGGTTGGATAGCCATTGGCAAGTCTTAAACCCAGACTCATCGGAGTTTACAAGGAAGCAAATGGCATATACTGTTAAGAAGTCCTTGCTCTTCTAAAGATGCACAAGCGTGAAGCAAGCTGCAAAATGGGCAAAGAAGGGCTTCCATCTTGGGTTTGTAAAGTCCTACAGCTCCCTAACAAAAAGATAAACACACTCGTTTTCACATGAGCGAAATTATTTGAAGTCACAAAAGTTACAGTGTAAAGAGGGAACTTGACCATGAAGATGAGAGGGGGATGATTTGGGGGGTCCAGGGGAGGGAGGGAGGGAGGGAGGGAGCAGGAGCTGAGCACGATTGGAGAACACTGCTCTGCATGTGTGAAGAGGCCAGAGGAACCCCACTGAAACATTTGCACGAAGGGCTTTCAGAAGGCAGAGTGGAGCAGAAGATGAGGTAGAGAATGGATACAATCACAGTATACTATCTCGAAGTATGGGAATACCACATTTCACAATTAATCTGTGCTAATAAAATGTGGGGAAAACAAATTCATACAACTGGCAACTACTCCTGTGTGTGTGTGGGGGGGGGGAATGATGTTCAATCATGAGAGTCAAAACTAAAAAGACCAAAAGTGAGAAGATCTGGCTTGTTTCTAACTCAGGGCGAGGTAAACAAGAGCACACCCCTACCCTGAGGGTAGAAAAGCCCACAACTCTATGATTCCATTTACAGAAAATTCTGGAAAATCTGCAGTTAATAGAAAAAGTCAAGGGAGTGCGTTGGGGTGGTATGGAGTTAGGAAGAAAAGGTAAGCGAACAGGAAGAGATCACATGGATGAGGGAGATTGGGGTGGCTTTGATGTCACCTCCCTGTGAGGAGGGACATGGGTTAATGGCTTATCCATGCTGCATTTAAAGTAAGTGCAGCTTATAGCCAGCCAATTATATCTAAATAAAGCTGTTCTGTGTCTATATGGATCAGATGCAGTATGCCTTGCAGATCTTTCCAAATGAGATGGTAGCCCCCAAGGAAAATGAATAGAAGGAACCAGACTTGATGTCTGAACGCCTTCCTGGTGGCTCCATGGTTTGTTCTGGGCTGTGTCATATTCCTGTTATCAGTAAGGAAGAAGCCAGAGAGCCGTCCCATCTCCCACCCTTGTTCCAGGAAGCCGGAAGCAGTGCCCAGCTTGCTCTCTCCTCAGAGAGACCTCTGTGGGCAGCCTGGTGCTCCTTACCCTCCCGCCCTGACTAGTAATCACTCTTCCTTCTCTTTCCTAGTCTCTCCTCTCTACCAGGGCACTTCTATGCAGTGCCAAACCTTCCAGAATCTTCCATAAGTTTCATGACCCCATGCCCATGCCCTGGTGACTTCCTGCTTTTTATACACGCTTTGCCAGCTGAGTCAGCAGCTCGCCAGGTCAGCTCATCTTGCCATCTTACAGGCCCAAGCAGAGCCAGCCCATCCTCCTCTGCCCCAGCCCCGTGCCCTGTGGGGAGTCTGGGCCTGGCAGTTCTTCTGCTGTGAACATTGCAGGGTCCTGGGAAATCACCAAAAAGTGGCAGTAAATAATGTGGGACAGAGGAAGCTAATTGGGGTTTCTCCTGTAAGTGAAACTTTCTGTTGTGCAGCACAGTTTATCTTCCCGTTTCCGTGCATTTAGTCGATGAACACTATTCACGGCGTTCTGGGGACCTGTCAAGAGATGAGACTTGGTATTTCTGTTCCAGGCTGTCATTTTCTGCCAGCCCCTGGGGCTCCAAGTCCCCCTCTCTCCCCTGCCCACTCCTGAGGGAGCCGCACCATGAGGCCTGGGATTCCCACCTCGTTCTGCAGGGTCGCCTTGCTTAAGACAAAATAAATTCCCAGAATAGAGGGTGGGAGAGAGAACAAAAGGCGTGCCGGAGTTGTCCTCGTCCATGCATGGCCAGGTGAGGAGGGATGAGGAGGGATGAGGAGGCATGAAGTGGGATGAGGAAGGATGAGGAGGGATGAGGAGGGATGAGGAGGGATGAGGAGGATGAGGAGGGATGAGGAGGGATGAGGAGGATGAGGAGAGATGAGGAGGATGAGGAGAGATGAGGAGGATGAGGAGGATGAGGAGGGATGAGGAGGGATGAGGAGGATGAGGAGAGATGAGGAGGGATGAGGAGGGATGAGGAGGCATGAGGAGGGATGAGGAGGATGAGGAGGGATGAGGAGGGATGAGGAGTGATGAGGAGGGATGAGGAGGATGAGGAGGGATGAGGAGGATGAAGAGGGATGAGGAGGGATGAGGAGGGATGAGGAGGGATGAGGAGGATGAGGAGAGATGAGGAGGATGAGGAGAGATGAGGAGGATGAGGAGGAATGAGGAGGATGAGGAGGGATGAGGGGGATGAGGAGGGATGAGGAGGATGAGGAGAGATGAGGAGGCATGAGGAGGGATGAGGAGAGATGAGGAGGCATGAGGAGGATGAGGAAGATGAGGAGGGATGAGGAGGGATGAGGAGGCATGAGGAGGATGAGGAGGGATGAGGAGGCATGAGGAGGCATGAGGAGGATGAGGAGAGATGAGGAGGATGAGGAAGATGAGGAGGGATGAGGAGGGATGAGGAGGCATGAGGAGGATGAGGAGAGATGAGGAGGATGAGGAGAGATGAGGAGGGCTGAGGAGGATGAGGAGGAATGAGGAGGGATGAGGAGGATGAGGAGGGATGAGGAGGATGAGGAGGGATGAGGAGGCATGAGGAGGGATAAGGAGACATGAGGAGGGATGAGGAGGATGAGGAGGCATAAAGAGGGATGAGGAGGGATGAGGAGAGATAAGGAGGGATGAGGAGAGATAAGGAGGGATGAGGAGAGATAAGGAGGATGAGGAGGTATAAAGAGGGATGAGGAGGGATGAGGAGGATGAGGAGGGATGAGGAGGATGAGGAGAGATAAGGAGGATGAGGAGGCATAAAGAGGGATGAGGAGGGATGAAGAGGATGAGGAGGGATGAGGAGTGATGAGGAGGGATGAGGAGGATGAGGAGGGATGAGGAGGATGAGGAGGGATGAGGAGGGATGAGGAGTGATGAGGAGGGATGAGGAGGATGAGGAGGGATGAGGAGGGATGAGGAGGGATGAGGAGGGATGAGGAGTGATGAGGAGGCATGAGGAGGGATGAGGAGGATGAGGAGGGATGAGGAGGGATGAGGAGGGATGAGGAGTGATGAGGAGGGATGAGGAGGATGAGGAGGGATGAGGAGGGATGAGGAGGGATGAGGAGGATGAGGAGGGATGAGGAGGGATGAGGAGGACGAGGAGGATGAGGAGGATGAGGAGAGATAAGGAGGATGAGGAGGGATGAGGAGGGATGAGGAGGATGAAGAGGGATGAGGAGAGATGAGGAGGGATAAGGAGGCATGAAGAGGGATGAGGAGGCATGAGGAGAGATGAGGGGGATGAGGGGGATGAAGAGGGATGAGGGGGATGAGGAGGGATGAGGGGGATGAGGAGGGATGAGGGGGATGAGGAGGGCTGAGGAGAGATGAGGGGGATGAGGAGGATGAGGAGGGATGAGGAGAGATGAGGGGGATGAGGGGGCTGAGGAGGGATGAGGGGGATGAGGAGGATGAGGAGGGATGAAGAGAATGCCCAGGGACCTCGGTCACCACGTGGTGCTCAGAGCTGTGAGATCCAGAACCAGCAAGGTAGGATTTGAAGAGGAAGGAATCCTGGTGACCTCCAAAAGCTGGGAAGGTCAGGCAGTTAATGGGGCCGGGGACAGTTTAAGCCGTGAGGCCCCGCTTCTGCTTGGTGACCTCTGGAGCTGCTGCATAAGAACCTTCACTGTTGAATAATAACCTGGTCACATCACACTCTTGTTCTTTACCCCTGAGCTTGTGGGGATTGCTTACAGTAACCAGAGAACCCTGACGCACGGATTCATTTCCAGAAACTTGTGCATCTCTAAAACCTTTCTGGATTCACCTTGCCATCTTGCTAGAACCTGGGTGTTCTGGTATTCCATCCCCGGGGCCTCCTGTGCCCATCCTGTGCCAGCTCCCCCTACCCCAAATCTGCCCTCGGTGGAAGCCATCTGTCATGGGTAGGCACGCTCTGTGGGGGGGGGCAGTCTGGTGCTGGACACAGCCTGGCCCTGATTCAAGTGGAGGACTCCATTGGCCCCATCTCAGGCAGCTTCTCCTGTCACCCACGGTGAAACCCCACCCTGCAAGCTGTCCTCAGATCTGATTGCTCAGAGGACTATGGAGAGACAGCACCCGCAGACTCCCCTTGCCCGCGCTGCATGCATGGCCTCCAGGAGGGGCCCAGATCAGAGAAGTGTGGACCTGGGATGTTAAGAAGGTGGCGGCTGAGTTGAGCAGGGGGCCCTGTGCTGGCATGCCCCGAGTGGTCCACACCAGAGGGTCCCTTTGGATCTCTTCCAGTTCAGAAGAATTGCTTCTCTCTGCTTCCTGCACCCGCCAGCATGGGGGCATTGTCTACCCCTGGAACTGGTCACCCTGAACTCGCTTCTCTGTCTTCAGGCCCCTCCAACCCAGCTCAGCCAATTGCCTCCAGAATGTCATTCCATCACCTCCAGAGATGCCATCTGGTCCCAAAGACTCACCCTGAACCCTGACTCCTCGTCCCCAACATGGTGACATGGAATACAGTGTGTTTCCAGTAAGAAGGATGTTCGCGCACCCTGATGCCAATACCTTTGGCATTCACCCGCTCAAAGACGTCACATCCTACTAAATGGCAGGTGGCACTGCAGGAACTGGGTGGGGCAGGAGGGGTTGAGACCCCAGGGGCGGAGACAGGGGTAGGCCACTAGTTATTGACATTCAAACATGCATGCAGCAAACATCTCCTGCCTATCTGCCCGAAACCCCGGCTCCTGCAAGGTGCTGGGGAAAGGTAGGGAAAGAAAAGATGGGGACGGGCACTGGGAGTGTGGGGGGGAGAGCAAGTGACAGATGTAATTGCAGTGGTCAGAGCGGCCCCTCTGGAGGACAGGGAGCAAGGGCAGGAGGAAGTCAGCAGGAGTTCTGGGGCTCCCACAGGCCTGCAGGCGCCGCTCAATCTCCCCCAACAGCCCTAGGCCACTGCCCCTCCAGCAGACTGGACCCTACGCAGGGCGGGCAGGCAGGACAGGCAACCTGGCACCACATAATGATGCCTCCTGTCGCCCACGCAGCCGCGCCAGCTGTGAACACCGTCCGGTGACTCCAGCGTTAATTGCCTCAGAGCCCAGGGACCATGTAATTTGGATCAAAAGGCCCCTCTCAGTGAAGACTTAATTGTGGCACTCAGCACTGCCTTGGGGCAAGCCGAGCAGCAGCAGTGCTGCCTGTGGGGCTGGTGTCTGCATGTGCTAGGCTTTCCCAGCCTCAGTTTCCCCACCTGTACAATAGGCATGCAAAGTTATACCCTCTGACATGACGTAGCACCAAAGGTGAGCCTCGAGGCAGGTTGGGCGGCCTTCCCTGATTAGGTGCCAGTCTAGACTAATGGACTGGGAGAATCATTCCTCTTTGAACTTTATATTCATGCATGCATGCATCCATCCACCCATGCATTCATGCATCCATCTATGTATCCATCCATGTACCAGTCTATCCATGACCATGCCATCCACCCATTCATGCACCCATCCATTCATCCAGCCAGCTGGCAGTGCACACGTTTCTTTCTGCCAGATGCCCCAGTGTTGCAGAGGGAACTAAGGTTCAGTCATTGGCCTCTAGAAGCTGCCTGTCTGGAGAGGAGACAGACGAGGAAACAAAGGGGACACAGAGAACTTACTTGCAGGGGAGGGGAGCATTGAATAGGAGTCTTGAATAGACTTTGACGCTTAAAGAGGAGTCTACTTTTTGAAGCCATCTGGGCAGACAGTGAGCAGAGGGAACACACATATACTGGTGCTGTGTGTTGATGTGGCTGAGGATGGATTTGTGGGCCAGCAGGAGAATCTGGACTTGATCCATTCATTCCTGGGACTCTTGGGAGGTTTCTAAGCTGGAAAGAGATGGATTTGGTTTGATCTGGGGCCGGGGGGACTCCCTGGTGGTGACAGTCTAGGGACATGGAGATCAGTTGGTGTCAGTTGCATTGCTTCCGGTGAGACCACGTTCTTTCACTCAGTGAGATCACTCTAAGCCAAGCTTGGGGTGAACTCTGGAGGTCTGAGGGAAAGACAGTAGCAGAAGTAGATAAGGCAGTGTCAGGCTGGTAAGGGCTGCATAGAACCTGAAGCAGGCATGTATGTATGTATGTATGTATGTATGTATGGATGGATGGATGGATGGATGGATAGGCAGATGGATGGGTGGATGGGTGGACAGGTGGATGGACGCATGGGTGGATGGATGGGTGGACAGGTGGATGGATGGATGGATGGATGGATGGATGGATGGATGAGTGGGTGGATGGATGATGGATGGGTGGATGGATGGATGGATGGATGGGTGGATGGATGATGGGTGGGTGGATGGATGGATGGATGAATGGATGGATGGATGATGGGTGGGTAGATGGATGGATGAATGAATGGGTGGATGGATGATGGGTGGGTGGATAGATGGATGGATGAATGGGTGGATGGATGATGGGTGGGTGGATGGATAGATGGATGGATGGGCATATGGATGGGCAGATGGATGGGCAGATGGGTGGATGGATGGGTGGGTGGATGGATGAATGGATGGATGGATGGATGGGCGGATGGGTGGATGGATGGATGGGTGGGTGGATGGGCAGATGGGTGGGTGGATGGATGATGTGGTTGATCCACCACCCCCACATCCCTACCCACTGCCTGCTTCTTTGGGGCTGGGAAGTTAAACCCTCCATTCCAGATGTCCTGGCCTCTTTCCCTTGGGTCCAAAGCAAATAGCCAATGCACCCTGAATAGATGCAACTGGAGGAGACGCAGATGACCCTCCTCAATGCAGGGCGACCCCTGCTGGCAGCCAGGCGTTCTGCAGGCTGCTGGGGACTGGTTAGGGTGATCATGGGATGGCTGAGGGCCAGTTCCAGGTCTGTCCACCCTCCTCCTGGTGGCAGGGGCGGCGAGGACACGGACCTCCTCATTTCCACTTCCTGGACCCTGATGGCAGCCGTGTGGCTTGTTTTCATTTCCACAGAACCTACTACATTGAAGCTCACAGAAAAGTACCCTGGATGGCTTGTGTTCCGTCTGGCTGTGCAGGCACGCAATGTTCAAGTCCCCTACCAAGCATGTCCTTCTCCTAGTGCTGGGCCTCTGCTCCCTCTCCTTCCTGGACATATCAGGACAGGATCCAGAGGCCAGCACTGCAGCTACTGCAGAGACACAGCCTGCAGTCCCTCCCTCAGTTTCTCCATGACCAGTCTCCATTAAATCAAACCACCCCCTGAGAAACAGCCAAGATGATGGGAGTTGGTGACAAAGAGACCTCAGTGGTGTGGGACAGAATGCAGGACACAGAAGGGAGAAGTGGCAGCCACCTCGCTTGAAATCCCCCTATCCTATGCCAGGTGCCGGCAGCTCACGCCTGTAATCCTAGCCACTCAGGAGGCTGAGTTATGAGGGTCATGGTTTGAAACCAGCCCAGCAGGAAAGTCCCTGAGACTTTTATCTCCAATTAACCACAAGAAAAGCGGAAAGTGGACCTGTGGCTCACATGATGGAATGCTAGCCTTGAGGGAAAAAAAAAAAGCTCAGGAACAGCACCTAGGCCCTGAATTCAAGCCCCGGGACTGGTATGTGATCCCCCCCCCCCCGCCTCTCTCTCTCTCTCACACACACACAATCTGTGTTCACATTCCAGAGAGTTGCATCGTGAGTGTCAGGGCCAGAGCCCAATGGCTGGGCTGCCTTTCTCATGTTTCTCGAGTGAACAGGCCTTGCACGGCGCAACTCCTCACTGAAAGCAAGTCCGATTTCCCTGGGGAACAGCAACTGCAGCTTAACATTTCTTGGCAGCCAATGGTTTCCAGGATTTCACGCAGGTTAAAAATAAAAATGCAAAGCATTATGATAATCCCCTCTGCTCTCCTGGCATGTTGCAATCTGGGAAATATTTCTCAGCCATCTTCCATAGCTGGTCCCCACTGCACTCCTCAAGGCTGGACTGCTGTGCTCCTAGAACAGAAGAGGAAACGGAGGCCCAGAGTGCCGTGGCCAGCACAGTCACCCCTCCAGGACTCAGCCTCGTCCTCTGGAGCTCCACAACAAGTGTCTTCCCCTCTGTATCTTGTCTGTTAAGAAACAAAGCCTAGGACCCCAAGAATGAGCTGGCTACGTGGAGGGTTTTGTTAATGTATGAGGTGAGATTGAAAATAATTAATTGTTAAACATCAAATTGGCAGAGTTCAAAGCTGACTGTCCCAAATGCCATTGGAGTTAATAGCCTTATTATCTGAACTAAACCAAGTTCTCCTCCTCCTCCTCCTCTTCCTCTTCCTCCTCCTCCTCTTCCTCATCTTCCTCCTCCTCCTCCCTAGCCCAGCCACACACATAGTGGAGTTTGAACTCAGGTTCTAAACCTTCCTGGACAGTCTTCTAGAACTTGAGCTTTCGTTTGTCTTTTCAATTAGAGTGTCACACTTCTACCCAAGCTGGTGTCCATAAATGCTCCTGTCTCCGCCTCCTGAATAGCTGGGATTACAGGCTTGTACCACCATGCCTGGCATAAGAAGGTCTTTTCCTTTGTGATCATTTGAAGAGGATTTGGAAGGAGAACTATTTGTAAGAGCTTCAGCCTAGAGCCCAGCCTTAGCCAACCCCAGAGCTTGAAGAAGGAGAGAATGGAGCCTGTGGGCTCCATGTAGGAGGCAGGGGGTCCTTTTACCACCTACACCTGCTGTGTGACCTGGGGTAGGGCGGGAGGCCAAGGTTCCAGGCTGGGGACTGAAAGGCTCAGGCAAGGAGATGTTGAACAAAGGGCCAGCCAGGATTTTGCTCTCTGAAAATGGTGACTCAGAGAAAGGTCACTCCTATTGCCTCTACCAAGAAGCCTTCCAAGACCAACACCGCCGTCCAGCTGAACTAGACCCCTCCACTTGTTCTTAGGCTCCCTGTGCCTATGCCATGGCATGTATGAAGCTATCCACCATCTCCTGGCACTGAGAGTATATTGAAAGCCAGGGCCCTGTCCTTCTCTCTCCTGTTACCGCGCCTCACTCCCAGGATCCAGCATGCTTCTTAGCATGTCAGAGATGCTATCGATTGCATGTCTGAGGTTCCCTTGCCCCCTGCCATTTCATATACTCAAATCATAGTCCCTCCTGCAATGGCATTAGGAAGTGGGGGCTTCAGGAGGCGAATGAGCTGTGAGAGCAAAGCTCTCTGGGATGAGAACAGTGGCCTGATGAAGAGGGGGGAGGGCTGCCTTCTACCCCCACCAGATGAGCATACAGAGGAGGGGAGAGAGAAAACAATAAATGGAAAGTGGCCCTCGACAGAGTTCAGTAGCATCTTGGTTTGGGCCTTCCAGCCTCTAGAGCTGTGAGAAATAAGTTGTTGCTGAAGGCACTAGTCTTTGCTGGCCCAGAGGGACTGAAAGCCCTGTCCCTCAGTCAGTGGTGATTGGATGGATGAAGATCTGAGCAAATGAATAAGTGAATGGAAGGGCCTGTGAGTGGATGGATGGGTCGGTGGGTGGATAGAGGAAAGGTGAAAGAATAAGTGAGTAAATCGATAAAATAGAAGAATAGATGGATGGGTGGCTGGATGAGTAAACAAGGGAACAAACTGATGAATGGATGGGTGGAGAGATAGTGAATAAATGGCTGGATGGGTGATTGGGTTGGTAAATAGCTGGATGAGAGAATGAACGGATAACGAGTGAATGAACAAATGAGTGAATGGGTGACTGGATGGATGGATGGTTGGAAAGACAGATGGACAGGTAGATGGATAGACATGAACAGGTGGTATCACCCTATCTGAGAGAAGGGTAACCAAGTTCCGACAATCAACTGGATGCTGAAGCACACTGCAGCCAGGCTGTAGTTGACTTTGGATGAGAAAATTTCCAGGACTGCTGTGGGGTGGTGGATCCTGGCCTTGCCTGGCCCTGAGAATCTGGAAAATCCCTCCTGTCTGCTGCAGCTTAGAGACAGCCCCAGGTCTGCCACAGACCAGGAGAGGGGGTGGCATGTAAGAGCTAGGTCCCACTCTGAAAATAATGGCACCCAAATCCCTGTTCACTTTATTTAATGCTCCAAAATTTCTGAGAGGCCTAATTGAACATTCCTCTGTGGAACCCTCGAGCTGGAACAATTAACTGGCCTCTTAGCAGCAAGCAGCTCCCTGGGCAGACCTCAGATTTATGTCTCCTGGGGAGGCAGCCTATTAGCTGTGGCCATAAATCTCAGGGTCCTGGCTGGCAAGGTGGATTTTAATAAAATCATAGGGGATGGAGCCAGGCTGGGGCAGCAGATTTCCGGGGGGAGAGCCAACATTTGCCTATAATTAATCGGGACGCCTTTGAGCTCGGAGGAAAATGCCCAGGATTTTAATGAAAACCCAGGAGCTGGAAACACTGACCAGTTGGCAATCACACCGGTTGTCCTGGCTGAGGACCTGGGGGTGCCTGGTCACCCTTACCAAGGGGTGGTGAAGCTGGGGTGACATCCAGTCGGAGGAAGGCACGAGGGCACTGACTTAGGTTATGTCATTGGTAGAAGATTTTTATACTAGTTGGTAAGTTGCTTCCCCAACTCCCCATGGACCCCCTGCTGTTTAGGGAGTCTGGGCCAGGAGCCCTTAGGCACCATCATAATTCTGAAGCAAAGGGGTAAATGCCTGGCCCCACAAAGGGGCTACCTGAACCTCCTCTTTGGTGAGTGCTCAGGATCTTTCTCTGAACTTGATGTCCAGACTGCTGGAGGGCTCTGGAGGTCTATCTGGATCCCAGACTTACTTTTCAGCCCAACCCTTTCCTCCCCTCCACTCCCTTTTCCCCCCTCCCCTTCCTCCTTCTCTCTTCCTTCCCCTCTTCTCCTCTCTCCTCCCATCTTCTTCCCTTCTCTTCTCTCTTCTCTTTACATGGCCCATCCACGTCCCTCCTCTCCTTCTCCAGCCCTCCTCCTCCTCCTCCCTCAAGAATTCTTTTCCTTGGCTTCTCCCTGGCGTCTCCTAACAGTACAACCACTAGGCAGTCTGTCCCCAAACTCGTTCCTCCCTGTCCCCTCCTGTGTTGGGATGGGGTATAGAGAAGAATTGGGAAAGCAGCATGTGAAAACACTAACAAGGTCACTAATACGTGAGTCACAAGCACCTTAAGAGAATAAGTTCCAAATGGTTAAGATAAGAAAGGAGTGAGGAGCAAGATAAGAGGGTGACAGAGAGGGTTGAGAGCGTGGCCTGGTGGTAGCGTGCTTGCCTAGCATTCACGAAGCATTCACGAAGCCCTGGGTTCCATTCCCCAGAATCACATACACAGAAAAAGCCAGAAGTGGCATGTGACTCAAGTGGTAGAGTGCTAGCCTTGAGCAAAAAGTGTCCAAGGACAGTGCACAGGCCAGGACTGGTTAAAAAAAAGAGTAACAGAGAAGAAGAGTGTGGTCATAGTACTTTCCAGTCATGACAGAAACATCCCAAGGAAGCTCCTTGTATAATTAGTGCATGCTAATTACAAATAGTTTTTCTTGAAAAAAAAAGTCTGTAGAAATATGGAGGCAGGAAAAAAATGAGTTTTATAAAGACTTCAATGGGCCAGGAGCATGGCCTAGTGGTAGAATGCTTGCCTAGCATGCACAAAGCCCTGGGTTCAACTCCTCTGTACTACACACATGGAAATGGCCAAAAGTGGTGCTGTGGCTCAAGTGGTAGAGTGCTAGCCTGGAGAAAGCCCGAGAACAGTGCCCAGACCCTGACATCAAGCCCCAGGACTGGAAAAAAAAGACTTCAATTATCTAGACATTCTAGACACACAAACTAGCTTCTTACCCTTTAAAAAGAGAGTAACAGACAAGGACTGATTTCTGTGTGTAGGAATGCTCTGTGAATTAGATCCAGGAGGTTTGCATCTACTCTGGAGTATGAACGCACAGAACGCACAGAGGGCTTCCATGTCTAGAAAATGGGGTTCTGAGAAAATGGTCCTAAAAAACAAACCATTGAGCAGAAATGTGTTCAGGAGTATAGGGAAGGTAACGAGAGGGAGCACAGAAATGGAGGGGGGAAATGGGGGAGGATGATGGACGGGATGAGCAAGATGCATTGTATTCATAACCTGATTGATGGAATCGAAAGGTCTTTGTACAACAAGAAGGGAGAAGGAAGAGGGAGGAGGAAAAGGAGGAGGAGGAGGAGGAGGAGGAGGAGGAGGAGGAGGAGGAGGAGGAGCATTCCACCAGAAAAGCTTTTGTCACATTCTGGCAGAAAATTCTCCCAGAGATCACTGGTTGGGCCTGAGCTAGATGATATGGAGCCCAATAGGAAACAGCGGACCCTGAGCCTCTGTTCCCTGCTAACTCCTGACCTTGCTTCCTCATTTGTAGGGGGAGACTTGAGAGCGTGGGGGACACAATAGGAACCCAGCAGCCAAGACGGCTGAGCAGGTTCTCCAGTACCATGTTGGGCTCACACTGGTGGCATCACTGGTGGGCAAATCGTTTTTATGGAAAAGTAATTGTGGATCCCCTGGACCTGCCCAGCTCCCACATGACAGTCTGACAGCTGGGTCTTGGAAGCCACACCCCCCCGCTGTGCCCCACCTCAGCCCTAGCTTGGTGTCTTGCTCATAGCAAGTGCTCAAGGGGGTGCGAGGTGGGGGAGAGGAACTTCATCTATATGCCCCGCCTCTCCACCTGCTGAAGGCCTTCGACCCCCCCCAGGGAAGGTGCTGTGACCACTGTGCTACCGTGGGCCCAGCCACCCCACGGTTGGATCTGGCCATCCTGCAGGCCGCCGTGGCCTGCGTGCTGGACCTGCAGCATTTGCCCCCTGGCCTGTTTCTCCACCTGTCTGTGTGTCTGTCGAGCTGGGCCCATGTCTGCTGACAGCAGTGTGTCGGCCCTGCATGTGAAGGCTCTCTGGTGGCATTTCAAAGGTTTAAAAGGCACTGATGACTCACACCTGTAATCTTACCTCCTCAAGAGGCTGAGATCTGAGGATCGTGACTCAAAGTCAGCCAGGCAAGAAAGTCCATGAGACTCTTAAATTCACCTCAAAGCCAGAAGTGGAGTGTGAGTACCAGCCTTGAACTAAGAAGTATAAGGTGCAGTGCCCAGATCCTGAGTTCAAGCCCCAGTATGGTCACACACACACACACACACACACACACACACACACACACACGGCCAGCCCATAAGCACCTGATGCATATGACCCTCTCTCAGATGAAATCCCTAAGTAGAAACCTCTCCCAGCTTCTAAACCTGACAGCATATCTTCCTGTGGGTATCCCTTCCCACCCCCAGAGCCCCCAGCAGTGAGAAAGAATCATGGCTTCAACCAGCTTCCCCGGCCGCCCAAGAGCAGAGCGGCATAATTATATCTTAATAATTGTTTTTCGGCATGGGATTTATAATTACTAACTGCGTGATAACTGCTCTTTAAATGCCCATGCTCTTTAAAAAACCTAATTTATAATTTACAAAGCTGACACTTCGCAGAGCGCTTTATTTTATCTTGTCGGGCGTAATGGAAGAGGAAGTTATTGAAAAGCTTTATTTTTCATTAGCCTTAAATTCAACGACAATTAATGTGCCCAATTTGATTATAAACTGCACAAATTAAACAATAAAGAGCTGTCTAATGAGAAATTAATTATGAGGAAGGGAAGAGGAGCTGGGCTGGATAAAAGCAATAACTTACGGCCGGTGGCGGCGAGTGTCAGGCTTTCGGGGAGATGAAGGACCCTCTCTTCCATGTGTGTCTTTGCTGATACGATGCATCACAGATCAGTTGATCCAGAAGCCATAACAAGCTAGTAATTGAAACTGCCGAATTCAATACTGCTGACAGCCTTAATTAAATTAAATATGGCTGGGCTGGGCTCCCAGCGCCCAGCGGCAGCGGGCCACTTGACCCTCGGCTGAGCCTGCCTGATGGAGTGCAGCCACCGCGTGATGGATCTGACCCCAGGGGACAGTTGGGGACGGGGCTTCTGCAGAGAGAGGCTCAGAAGACAGGGCTGGGCGCTGCTTCCCCCTCCCGCTGCCTGTGGCTAAGCAGAACTTGGACTGGCCCAGAAGCCTTCTTCAGCTCAGAGTTGGGCGGGGGGCAGGGGTCTCTTCTGGCAAGAGCTTGGAAGTCTGTCTTGATGCATCTGATTTGGGGGTGCAGTGGGGCTTCCTAAGGAAAGTGGGGGGAGCAGGAGAGAAAAGCCAAAGGCTCCAGTGAATCTTTTTGAGAGATTTGGAAGAATAGCAACCTTGCAGAAGAAGATAGGCAGACTGGGGTTCAAATGCCAGAACTACACCCCAGGACTTGGATCTGGGGGTGGCCCTCCGGAGCTATTTTGTTCTCTTCTGTAAAGAGGATGAAGTTGCCAAGGGTGTCATGCTCTAGGCGTGAACACAGCAGCTGGTCTCTGACAGCCCATAATGTAGCTGTCGCCCATAATGCACAGAGCAAACAGAGGCCCCAGTATCACGAGTCACTCAACGGCAGACTCTGAACCCAGAGCCCCTGGCCCCAATCCTGAGTCTGTGTCTTCACTGCCAGGGTACCATCCACGAACTAAATGTGTTCTGACTGGACAAGAACTTTCCAGTGAGGCAAATTCAGGGATTAACAAGCCCGTTTGTTTGCTTAGTACCAGTCCTAGGACCAAGGCCTGGGAGCTGTCCCTAAGTTTTCCCCTCCAGGCTAGCACTCTACCACTTCAGCCACAGCTCCACCTCTGGTTTTTTGGTAGTTTATTGGAGGTATCAGTCTCCTGGGCCTTCTTGCCTGAGCTGGCTTTGAACTATGATCCTCAGATCTCAGCCTCCTGCATAGCTAGAATTCCAGGCGTGAGCCACTGACACCTGGCTCTGACCCCATTTTTACAAATTTGAAAACTGAGGCTCTAAGTGGTTAGACAACTTGCCCGTGGTCCCAGAGAGCGTGAGTCTGGGAACCAGAGCTACAGCCTTTCAGCTCCAGTAGAGAGGGGTCCAAAGGCAGAAGCCAAGACCTGCGCTGGGAGATTCTGGTGCCATCCTGCATGGTTGAACCCCTAGAATCTGGAACCTTCTCTTTTCCCCAAAATCCTGATAAAGGAGTCTATTTTATAAGAAGAATGAAAACCAAGGTTTTTTTCCTGGCATTCTCCCTATAATGCCCCTGTCTTCCTTCCAATCATCAGACTAATTCTCTCTCTCTCTCTCTCTCTCTCTCTCTCTCTCTCTCTCTCTCTCTCTCTCTCTCTCTCTCTCTCTCTCTCTCTCTTTTAGTTAGTGGGGGGCTTAAACTCAGAGCCTGGGTGCTGTCCAGGCTAGTACTCTACCTCTTTGAGGTTCAGCTCCACTTTGGTTTTGGTGGTCAATTGGAGATAAGAGTCCCATGGACTTTCCTGCCTAGGCTGGCTTTGAACTGCGATCCTCAGATCTCAGCCTTCTGAGTAGCTAGAATCACAGGTGTGAGTCACCAGCTCACATGGAAAGATCTAGAATGGGTTAACCATTGGGTTCCTTATGTACTAAAATCAGTGCCCCCCCTCCAACCAACAATGCTACAGAAAGGACAGTAGCATTTGAAAGAAAGCTCTGGTTCCTTTGTAAAAAGCCAAACCATATACAAATCTCGTTCCAATTTGTGTATCAGCTGTGTGACCCTGAATTTGTCATTAAACCACTCTGCTTTCTTCTTCCACATGGGGCCATGCGAGCAAGAAGTGCCTTTCTCTCAAAACTAGTGTGTCACTGAAGCAAACCAGTGCATCTGATATAGATGGTCTCCAGCCAACGCTGAACCCACTTGCTTCATTTTCACCTGAGCAGAAGAAAAAAAAATGCTCATGATTCCAGTTCTGGTCCTGGTCTTTCTGGAAAAAAAAAATCAATGACCACAAAAAAAAAATCACTGGCCTCATAAACATGGTTTTCAGCATGGGAAGCTGAGCAAATAAATATCTTCATAGTTTGCCTTGCTGTCGGCGGGCCTGAACTGGCTTCTCAAGTGACATGAACGAGACAGCAAGAGTGCCCCATGTTTATGTCAACTCTAACAAACTGTCCCTTCATTACAGCCTGTCTGAGATCAGAGGCTCAGAGCATTGCAGGAGACGCTTTTGACATGTCCAAGAGGTTACTCTGCCAACTCCACCAGAGGGAGGGAGACAGGCAGGCAGGGGGACCACGCCGGGATGGGGCAGCTCCAGGCTCTGCCCAGCCAGAGAACCCAGCATCCCAGCCTAGGCCCAGGCAATGCCCAACAAGCCCTTTACAGAGGGAAAAACTATATCAGGACACGGTTTGCTTAAAGCCCAAGAAAGAAACAAGAAAAGAAAAAAGAAAACAAGGAAGGCCACCCGTGATCTTTCATTACCACATCCCCATGCAGTACCCAGAGCTCAGACGTCCCTCTCTGAGTCTCTAGCATCCCCGTGGACCTTTGGTGTAATAAGAACTTCCACCTTATAGGTTGTCCGGAGAGTTCTGGGCACTCTTGTCCTGAAAAGCAGAGGCCCAGTATGTGAGTTCTGAGACCTTAGCATTGTAGTTCAGATTCCCTTAAGCTGTTCTCAGCTGCATGGCCTTGGGCCCTGTGATCCTTAGTTTCCCCCTGTACAAAATGGACACAGCACACAACTCAAATAAATGAGTACATAGAAAAATTGTTCATTGTTTAAAAAACTGGAGTTTGAACTCAGGACCGACCCCATGCTTGCTGAGAAGGCACTGTACTACTTGAGACACTTTTGCTTCTAGTTATTGTCCAGGGAGGGTCACTCACTTTTGCTCTTCTGGCCTGGACTTAGATCATCCTATCTGGTGTTTGCTATGATGTCTGGGTCTCACTAACATTTTTGCCAGACAAGCCTACCTTTCCTATCTCTGGCTCCTGAGTAGCAGGAACTAGCCTGCATCACTCCACCAGGCCAACAAATGTTTATTGTCACTGACCATGCTCAGAAGTATGTGAGGAGGGTCTCGGTGCCCTGGGCTACCCAGGAGACATCGGGTGCTTCTAGGGCTGGGGGCTCCTCCAGGCCAAGGCTCGTGTCTTGACTCACACCCCAGCCACAGCCCATCTTTCCACCAGGGCCCTGGCGGCTGGTGCACACGCCTCTCCATAGATCATGAATTGCTGGGGAAATTACAGAGCCACCGGGGAAAGAAATTACGACCTAGAGGGAGAAGAAACCTCTTTGAATGCTGTCCTGTCTGCCTGGGGGGCTGGCAATCAGCTTCCGGACTGGGGCGCCCACCTCTTCTGACAGGGTGGGAAGGGAGGGGCTTGAGGTCTCCATGGGGGCTGTGTCCTCTTCACTGCAGTTAGGAAGGCAGAGGTCAGGTAGAGGGGTCCCATGAGCTGGGCTAACTTCATTCATCAGAGCATCTCCCGATGAGCTTACCACTCACCTGGTCCTCTAGCCACTGCCCTGGGTTCTGTGTGGCTATGTATTGTCTGTCTGTCTGTCTGTCCATCCATCCATCTATGGACCTGTCATCTATCAGCCATGCACTGATTTGTTCATTCATCGTTTATCCATATTTCTAGCAAGTCACCCATCAACCCATCTGCCTTTTACATATGGTGTATTGTGTAGGAATCTATCAATCTATTCATCAATCTGCCTGTCTAGACACCTGCCTACCAACTACCTAGTTATCCATCTATGCACTCACCCACCTACCATCTATCCGTCTTACTCACCCATCCACATAACTATGTGTGGAACAAGCATTCACATATTTCTCTCTCTCTCTCCCCTCCCTGGTAGGCTTGCTGGATGTGGCAGTGGCAGTGAATGCCTATCATCTCAGCTCTCAGGGGACTGTCAGGAAGATTGTGCAGTGGGTGAAGGTGGGGGCTCAGAGAACCCAGAGTGATCTGGGATTTGAGAGTGTCAGCTTTGCAGATCTGAAAAATGTAATCATGCCAGATTAGAGTAAGCCAGATATCCAGTGACTAGTGTCCTTAGAAGAAAGAGACACCTGGAGATGATGGCCGGACGCAGGCATGGAGAAGGCAGAGGTTTGAGGGATGTGTCTGCAAGCCAAGGGTTGCTGTTAACTCGAAGAAGATCAAAGGGAGGGTCCTCACCTACAGCCTGCAGATACTCATCAGGGGCCTGGGGCGTCCTCACTGGAATCCTTAGCAGGAGATCCCTTCTGCCAGGAGCCTCCTCCAGGTCTCCAGCCCAGAACAAGTCTCCTTGCTCGACACTCGTCATTTCTCCTTTCCCAATAACATCCAGTGCCCTTGCCCTGCCATGTGTCCTGTGATCCTCAGGACTACAGGGGTAGAGCCCCACCATGGAATCCCCAGTGCACACACCCCAGGCCCAGCATTGCCTGGCACCCAGCAGAGAGCCTCGGAAATGGCTAGGGTCTTGAGGACACACTGGGCGCCCCTTTTTTCTGGGGCCTGCCCTCGGTCATGAAGCCTTAGCAAAGTGTTTATTTCTGACATAGCTGGTCCAGAAGTGTAAATACAGACCCGGCCGAGACAGCCATTCCCACTATCTTGAACTTCAAAACAAACTCATCTCTAATGTGTAGTCTCTGGGCATCACAAGCCCTTATTAAACCTGGCAGGACCTCTGAGGGCAGGGAAGCTTCCCCAAGGGCACGGAGGAAGCTCCACCTTCACCAGGCAGGGCCCCAGCTCCTGGGGCGCTTCCTTCTTTCCCTTCTTCCACTCCCTCCTTCATGCTTCCCAGGCTTCCGGGGGACCATTACCGTGCAGCCACTCCCCCAAGGAGCTCAACCACCACCCTGCCTCCTCCCACATCCGGTCTCCAGTCCTCCCTCTCCATATCTTTTGGAGATGCCCCCTTTTCATCTGCACAGCCTTCCCTGCAAGGCCACATTGCCACTTACCCTTCCTGGCTAGCTCTCTCCCCTGAGCCATGGCTGGCTCTGTCTGTGGAATTCTGCCCCAGTGCCTGCCTGCCCCAGAGTAAAGATGGATTGCTCTGCCTCCTCTTCCAAGTCCTTTGGGCAGCCATGCTGCCTCTGAGCCCCTCCCTTAGTCTGCTGAAATGTGTGATTCAAATGTTTATCTTTCTTATTCTTATGGCTAGTTCTGATCGATTCCATGAACATCAGCCTAGAGTCAGGTATCCTCATTGCTAGGCAGGTACATGGGGCGGGGTGGGGTCATTAAGGCTAAATAAGGCCAGCAGAGTGGGCAGAGTGGGCCTCATCCTGTAGCACTAGGTTGACAGAAAAGCCATCTGAGCAGGCAGCGAGGAGCCCGGGGGAGGGGGCGGGGGGGAGGGGAGGTCTCACCTGGCTGGCCTTGCCCACATCTTGGCATTGACCTTCAGCCTCCGTAGTTTTGGAGCAGCACAAAGTTGGAGGATGTCACCTCCTGATCTCGACTTGCTTTCGATCTCCAGCAGTCCACACTGGCATCATCATGACCGTGGAACAACAAAAGAAATGTAGATTGTCTCCCATGTTATCTTCTAGGATGGCTGGGTATTTGTGCAGCATCTCAGCTACCTTCTGCCCACGTGGCCAGTCCTGAGATCAGCGGAGGCTGGACAACACCAGATTTTCCCAGGGGCCAGGGAATTTGGCAATTCCACAGTACAGTCCTGATCCTGACAGAAATGGAGCCAGTTCCTCTCCCGGGGGCTGAAGCACTGGTCTCTGGTGAGTAAGGAGATGGAGAGACAAAGAGGATAGGCCCGTACTGCAGCTGCCCCACTCGGTAGATTGGGACACAGGAGCCAGGAGGTTTTGAGGAATGAGTCTTCCTCTGGCTTTGTGTGTCCTCTGGGGGCCTTGAGCCCACGTCATGACCTCCTCAGATCCGGGGCACCCATTATGGCACCGTCCCTGCTGGAGAAAAATGGGCCATGGCTGATGATAAAGGACTGGGCGGGAGCCTTTCAACTCCAGGGAGCACTCAGGCAGCTTGGAGACTTGGTTAAAGTGGAGTCTGTAGCAGGGGCCCTGGAAGCCCTGGGATTCTGACTGCTCGGCCACTTGGGAGGTGGCCTGACTAGGCTTTGGTCACTGGGACAATCAGCTTAAAGGAGAAGGGTGGTTTGGGATCGCGGTCTCGCAGCTTTCACCCACGGTCGGTTGGGCCTGTGGCTTTGTGGTCACAAGTGTGAGTGCATGGCAAACCACGTCATCACAGGCCAGTGTGCCAAGAGCCAGAGGAGGACAGGAGCCCCTGATCCTCCTGATGACCTGAAGACCTCCCACCAGACCTCACCTTCTACAAGTTCTGTCACTTCCCAGGCACCAGGTCCCGGCCTTCACCACATGGGCCTCTGGGGACTTTTGATGTTCAAATTGCAGCTGCATGCATGCATTCAAACCCCCCGAGGCTTTGCTCGAGCAAATGGTCGCGCAAATTACCTCCACAGTTCAGGACTCAGTCGTCCAAGGACCGGGCCTGCTATGGCTGCTGGCCCTGCAGGGTGGGTGTTAGTCTCACCACAAGAAAAATGATGGAGGTTCAGAGACGTGAAGCCATCTTCCCAAAGCCACACAGCTGCTACACATTGTATGCATGCATATTAAGACTTCACTGGTGGTGACATTAGTCCCCAACTGATCTTCCTGGTGACCTTCACCTGCCAGCACCTGCCATGTCCCCCCCAACCCTGCCCATCTCACACATAAGGCCACTGCCAGCAAGTCCAGTGGAAATTTTCCCATCTGCCCTTACAGGAGGAAACAGAAAACACTCATAGCAATGTAGGCATAGCAACTCCACTGCCAGGTGGACATGCAGAGGGAACCACCAGATGGGATGAAAATGGTCTCAGAAAGAAGACAGCCACGATTGCAGGGCAGGGTCCCTACTCCCTGCCCACTGTGAATATCACTTCCCCAGTCACCCCCCCATCCACCCACGCCTCTTAATCCACTGTCTGTGGGTATAACAGAATACCAGAGACTGGGGAAGTTATGAAGAATTCAGCTTGTGTTGACTCCTGGTTCTGGAGGCTGGGGTGGCCCAGGCGGGTGCTGGCATCTGATAACCCAGAACTACATTATAGCATGGCACATGTGACCCAAGGAGGCCAGGGCAAGCTGCTGGGTTGGGTGTCTTATGAAGCCTTGCGTGCCACCCTGGGGCCCCACCTTCATGACCTCCCCGCCCCCTGACTCACACTCCTGGGACAAACCAGCTTCCTTTGCCCCTCCCCCAGGAGGGGAGGAGAGGAGGAAGGGTAAGGGAACGGGTGGAGGAGATGGAGGGGCTTGGGGCACACTAAGCACAGACATCCAGGGAGCAGTGAGGGTTTGCTGGAGGTTACACTAAGTCCCAAGCTGGTAAGCCATTCTTCAATTTCTAATAAACTCCCTGAAGTAGGATGACACGCCATAAATCAGCTTTCCCCGAGCCCGGTCTCGGGGTAATCTTTTCAATTATCTGCTTGCACGGTGCATGTCCCCTAAGATGATCAGTGAGCACAGGCAGTGCCCACCCCGGCCAGCGGGTGCCTGGATAGTGGAGGAAGAGCCACAAAGCACCCTGCAGGCGGGCACAAAGAGGGCTGCCAACAGGGCCCTCCTCTCAGGCATGCCTGCCTTCTCTACCGCCTCAGACTTGGCAGGGAGTGACTTGGCATCTTTTCCTTACCACCTCTGGGCAAGCCCGCCCAGGCCCAAGCTTGGCTCCAGCGCTCACGCCTGCCCGGGGATTCCTGGGGACTGGCATTTGGCAGACATGGGCAGAGGTGGGGTTTTCTTTGACTGCCCCCATTCAATCCACACAGAGCTGAACTGGGTCTCTCAGTCCTGTGGCTAAGGTTCAGGGTACTCGGCGCACTGGGCAGGTGTTTTCCCCAAAGCCACCCAGCTAGGGGGCCAGATTTGGTACCTAGGACAGACAACTGTGGACCCCACGCCCTCCCCAGCAGGCTGTGCCCCTGCTCATTATGGATGTCCTGTCTCTGTTGCCGGGGTAACCTCCCTGCAGACCCAGGAGTCACCTCCTGGAGCGTGACTCCTGCACCTGACATCATAATCTTCTGTGACATCTTAATCAGCTCCCAGGCAACAGGCAGTTCAGAGGCACCATGCCATCCAGGAGTCCACAGGGCCTGGACAGCCCGCTCACCTGTCCACCGCTGCCTCAACCCTACCTGCTCCCCTCCCCACGGGGCAGTGTGGGGAGCAGATCCAAGCTAGTGAACTGTTCTAGACTCCAGTTGCCTCCTCTGTAAAATGGAGACAACAATGTCAGTCAACAAGGGCACAAAAACTGTGGATGGCTTAGCTCAGGGAAGTAAGTGTGCTGCTTCCCCTTCAGAGACCGGGGAACCCAGGAGGGGCTGTTACCGCCCAGGCCCTGGCTGACTGCAGGCTGGTGTCTAGTCACACCGTAGAGTCTCTGGAGAAAAAGAAACACACGTGGCCTGGACTGGAGTGTCATTGTATTCCCCTGAAAACACATGTTGAAAGGCTAACCTCTGGCCTCAGCAGATGCAAGCTTAAATTGGAAATAGGGATCCTGCAGAAGTAATTGAGATGAGGTGCCACTAGAGTAGGAAGGCCCTTTATCCAAAGTGACTCATGTCACATCCTTGCCAGAACACCTGGAATCCAGACATCCCAGTGTGGTAAGATGATTCCTGCTGTCTCCAGCCATCTAGCTGGTGGGACTTTGTGACACCCATTAATAGGACAAATGCAATGTAAAGTCCCAGGAGGCCTGGCTGAAGACTAACAAGGGGTCTGATGCTGCTGGGCTGAATGTCATTCCACAAGTCACAGGGGAATGGCGGCGACGTCTCACGGATGGAGCATGCCTGACGGGCTTCAGCGTTCCACAGCCTGGTTACAAGCTCTGACACTGGGCCTTCCCTGAGAAGCCCCCATGCCAGTAGGCATGCTGAAGCCTGGGCCTCCTGGAAGGCCAGAGCCTGAAGCTCAGGCTCTTGAGGTCTCCGCAGGCCCAGATGGAGGGAAATGGCCCCTTCTTCTCTTTTGCTGCCTTCCTTCCTCTCTGAGCTGGCTTGGGACTCCAGCTCTGTCCACAGGTAGGGACTGCTGTTTTTGCACAGTGAGGAGGGAAGAGATAGACTGGATGCTGGTTTGGGGGGTCTGTTTCCCAGCTAACCCCACTATCGATGAATAGTCAAAGCCTCTTCCCTCCTCACTGTCTTCCTCATAACAGAAGAGAGAAGCCTAAAGGTCAGCCTAAATCAGCCTTCCAGATTCTTCTTTTGAGATAAAAATGCCAAGCCAGGCATTGGCGGCTCCCCTCTGAAATCCTAGCTACTCAGGAAGCTGAGATCTAAGGATTGTGGCTCAAAGCAAACCCAGACAGGGACATCTGTGAGACTCTTATCTCCAGTTAACTAGCAAAACAGCTCAAGTGGTAGAGAACAAAAAAGCTAGGGGACACCGCTCAGGCCCTGAGTTCAAGCCCCAGTATTGGTGTATACAAAAAATATTGACTGAGCATCTACTCTCATTGCCTCCATTTTGTATTGCTCCTACACACACTTGCGCGCGCGTGCGCACACGCACACACACACACACACACACACACACACACACACACACACACGCAACTATTTTTGCATTGCCTTTCCCTTGGACTCTGTGCTCAGTGCTGGATGAGGAGACAGCCATGAGCTGGACAGAACCAGCCTTTGGGAGACTGAAGTTGCAGGACAGATGATAAACAAATAAACTCAGGAAATAAAATGCTGGGTGGGAATAGGTGAATGTACAGAAAGATAAGCAAGATGGAGGAAGTCCTTCCAGATGCGAACATCAGAGCAGAGTGCAAGAGGGAACTGGGGAATCTGGAAGATAATTGCAGGAAGGCTATTTCAGGCTCAGGGAACGACCACTGCTGGAATCCCAAGGTAGGAGGATTCACTATGCTAGGAGCTCCCTTGCCTACAGGGGGGCTGATCTGAGCTGGGAACCTTCCCCAGGGCATGGTGGACTGGTGTTAGGGCCACAGGCTAGGTTGAGAGGCTGCCAGTCTAAGGTATATTTCCACCGTGGACGCTGCCTCCCCACGAACCAGCACCCAGCAGGCCGCTGTGACCCTCAGTACCTGCTGAGCCCCAGGGTTGGGACTGAGAGTGCTGAGAACTTGAGAATGGATCTTCTTCATTTGATCCTCACCCAGGCCACAAGCTGAAAGGGGTGGAGCCAGGGTTTGCAGACACTACCAAAAACAAAAACAAAAACCCTAAGAATCCTCAGCTTTCTAATGGTGGCCCTGCCCACTGGGCTCCTTTTCCCTCTTCTCTGCTGCTGCCCCAGGCCTGCATCTGAGCCACAGCCCCTTACCTGGCAATCACGCTCCAGGCTGGCTCAGATTACTGAAGGCGCTGGGGGTCTGTTTAAACAAGTGTGTCTGAGCAGGAAAATCAAACAGACAGGGACCCTCCAGGACCACCCCAGGGACGCCCACTTGAACCTGATAAGGCCGGATCCATTTCACTTAATTGGACTGTGGCCAGGGTTCCACCATTTGATCAGGCAGGGGGTTTGCTGGGATGGAAAGAGTCTCCTTCAGGTGGGGTGGTCCACTGGGACAGTGAAACCCAAGTGGGTCAGGGCACCCCCAAACTGGGAGGGGCAAGCCACCTTGGCAAGTGAGCTGCAAGTACAGTGAACTCTCTGTCCCTGGCTCCCCGGAAGTCTGAAGTGGGAAGTTGAAGTCCTGCTTCCCCGGCCTGCCCTCCTCTCTCTGCCGAGAAGCAGACCTGGGAGGCACTTGTAGCGGGCAAGAGGATTTTCTGAGAGATGTAGAGCAGTGGGTGGGCCTCTGCAGACCAGGGGGGACTAGAACTCATCTTCAAGTGCAAAGAAGACAGAAAACCAAGGAGGAAGAACAAGAAAGCGAGGCTTTTTTAGAAGGTTGCTCAAGAAAGATTTGGGTGTCCGTGATGAGAGTCAATGAGCTAAGTGGATGAAGCAGGAAAATGAAGCAGGAGGATTTTGAGTTTGAGGCTACCCTGGATGGATGAATGGATGGATGGATGGATGGACGGATGGATGAGTGGATGAATGGATGGACAGATGGATGGGTGGGTAGATGGGTGGATAGGTGGATGGATGGATGGATGAGTGGATGGATGGATGGATGGACAGATGGATGGGTGGATGGATGGATGGATGGATGAGTGGATGGATGGATGGACAGATGGATGGGTGGATAGGTGAATGGATGGATGGATGGATGGATGGATGAGTGGATGGATGGATGGACAGATGGATGGGTGGATGGATGGATGGATGGATGGATGAGTGGATGGATGGATGGACAGATGGATGGGTGGATAGGTGAATGGATGGATGGATGGATGAGTGGATGGATGGATGGATGGATGAGTGGATGGGTGAATGGATGGATATCTGATTAACATTCTGATGGTTATGTTTTCACCTTTAGCCTCAAGGTTCAGCTCTCTGGCTTTGGTTGGGTTATAGACATGAGTCACCAGTGCCTGGCTAGGGTAAACTATTGAACTGTTTCCCCACTTGTAAACTAAGGAGAGGAACGGGCTCAGTACATCTGCCAGATGAGACTGACCCTGACCCTACAACCGCGCACTAAGTAAAATATGTGTTGTAGTGCTCTGAGACTGGAGCCTGCACAGAGGGGCGGGGCCCGCGTCAGCCACGCCCTCCGAGAGGCAGAGCTATGGGTGGTGACCACGCCCACAAAGCAGAGGGTGCTCTGGAGGGGGCGGAGCTCCTCGGGAACCACGCCCCTCCCTGAGGGAGGGTAGATCTGATATGTCCACCTGCGCCCCAGACCCACTGGACTGGACAAGTCCCTGCGGCCTCTGCCTTCTGGGGCCAGAACTGCTCTCTATAGGAGGGAAAAGAACCCCACAGATGCCTAGGCCCACTTACCCCACGTGGAGGCTCAAAGAGGAGCCTCCCCAGAGTACTTCTGGCCGTGGATCCTGCCCCAGGCCCGCTGCTTCCTGACCCAGCTTCTACTTCCCTTTTCTCATCTGGAAAGAGGGTCCACCCGGAGGACTGCGGCAAGACCAAGACCGAGCAGGGATGGTGCCTTTGAAGCAGCTCAATGAAGGTAATTTCCTCCAGGCCCCTCCTGGTGCCAAGAAGGACCTGTACCCCTGAAGCCAGGCCACCAGGCTCTGCCAGCCCTGGGCACCACGAATCCTCTTCCCAGAGCTCACAAGGATACAAGCCACTGGTCACGGGCCCATCTGGTTGAAAGAAACCCAGGGATTGGCCGGGGTTTCTTGACTGTTCTGAGGGTGTGGGTGAGTCCTGATTCCTGATTGCAGGCTACAGAGCAAATACTTTAACACAGGTTCTACCAGTTCTTCCTTGCTTGGAGACCAGGGAAGATGACTCCTGTTCAGACCCAGGGCTCCCTGTCTGTAGGACATGCTTTCCTGCTGCTCAGGAGAGTTACTATTCTTGCCTCTCCCCCATCCATCCTACAACTGGGTCTTGGCCCTTTCTAGGGCTGAGGGGTTGATGGGACAAAACGGGGTCACACAACACTTCCTGCATTCTTCCAGGGTAAGAACTGCTCTTTCCCCAGAGTAGCTCCCCACTCTCCAGTTAGGGGGCGGGAGGTGGTAATCAAGAGAGGTCTATGGTCTGGGAGGAGGCCAGGTCTAGGTCATCCATTCTCCACCTCTCCAACTTCCTCTCCAGTTCCATCCACAGTGATTTTGCAGGAAGGTGGGTTTGAGGTGCTGTGAATCTGTCCAGCTCACTTCCTGTGTGACCACTTCCGGTGTGTGCTCAAATCCAAGCTCCAGGGTAGTGAAGGTCTCGTGGGAGTGGGGTTCAGGGCCTGGTCAGGCCACAGTCTTTCCTGGGCACCGTCAAGTCTGAAGGGTTACATTAAGAGGCTGGAGAGTGGGCAGCAGACCTGAAAGGCAGAGCTAATGGTGAGCGGGAATCTGATTGAGGTCTAGCCTGGGTGCCTGCCCTGTTATTTGCTGTACTTGCTGTTCACCTCATCTACTGGGATGCTATGGGCATGCCAAACATTTCCACTCTAGGGTGTTGGATGGGAGGTCATTCATTGTGGGTGGAGGGCAGGACTGTACATTGCCACCCTCTACGGGTGTGGCCTTTACCTCTCTCCTGCTGTACCCTCCTGGGGACCCTACAGAAAGGTACACATGCAGTGCTCTGAGGAGGAATTAGTAGCTGGGGCACACGTCACTGGAAGAGAGCACCATCTGCTGATTCTGCCCCCAAAAGTGCAGCCATTGCTCCACCCATCACCCACTGCTTCCAAGGTGGGTGGGGGGTGGGAAACTAAGTGACCCAGGATTCAGACTGGATCTTGGGATAATGGATAAGGGACAAAAAAGCTGTGTGAGCAAAATGGAAAACAAGAGAGGGAAAGACACATGGAAACCTGGGAAGAAGGACAAAGGCCAAGGAGAGACCCTATAGGTACAGAGACAGCCTGTGAGATGCCTCAAGGCCCTGCCCTGTCCCCTGCCACTCCAGTGTGTCCCTGGCAACTGTGCCACCAAGGGTTCACCCCCTGGGCACCTTTGCTTCCCAGCTTCAGCTTGGGCCTTTCTCAAAATCCTATCCCCTCCCATTTCAGGCAACACAAGCTCTGGACTAAGTCTCTCTCTCTCCCTCTCTCTCCCTCTCTCTCTCTCTCTCTCCCCCCCTCCCTCTCTCCCCTCTTTCCTCCCCTCTCTCCTTTACCACCACACCTCCCTCTCTAGTACTACAAAGCCTCCAGATCCCTTCCTAGCTGCTCTTGTGGTCTTCTTGCAAACAGAGAAAGGGAAAAAGTCAAGTTGGCTGCATTTTCTCTCACATCCAGGATTCTGGAATCTGGTGCATTCCTGGAGGATTCTGGAACTGCTCTTATCTACAAGGAGGTAGATAAGAGAAGGCTGCAGCTTCAAGACCTCAGACTCCTTTTCTAGATTTGGGGTGGGGCTGGGGAAAGCAGGCATTTCAGCCCTTGAAAATGCCAGGAGATAAACTGCTTCTGGGAGCGGCAAAGGAACGTTTTTGGTCACCAGCATCCCTCTCCTGGCGCCACCACTAACTAGCAGTGTGACCTTTAGCAAGACAATTAACCTCTCTGATTGTGTCCTATCTTCTGGGGGCGGGGGATCAGATAGTTACACCCGAAAGTTCCAGAAGCCTCCGATCAGAGGAGAGGCCTGACACCCCGTTCAGTAGGTCAGTTCTCTGCGTCCTTTCCTCCGGACCCTGCCCCTCGCGTCCGCAGGCCCTGCGTGGGGCCCTCCGGAGGCCGGCGGGAGCCTGGGGGACCGGGCAGGGGGAGGCAGAGCCTGCTTGGGTCCGGGGTGGGCAGCGCAGCAGTGGGAGACGCATGTTTGGCCCTGGAGCCTCGGGGTCTGCTTGACATCTCCAGGCTTAAATAACCGTGCGCCTTTGTTATTCGTCGGCAGCAAAGTGGTTCGTTACGCCTGATTGGTCTAATTGCTTTGAAATGGGATATATTATCTATAATTATAGAGCTCTGGGCGGAGCCGGCCGGCCTCGCTTTCATCTTCCGCAAGTGCACCCTCGTGTCCCGATCGCATTAATTTGGGCCATTTGAGGGGGCGGCTCTCTCTTCCTCGGATCCCCCCTCCGGCCCCCCGTTTAAGGACTCGGGGGAGGAGGAGGAGGCCGGCAGGAGGGCGTTGGGGGAAGGGCGGCCGGGCCTGGCCGGAGCCGAGCCGGCTGGCGCGGGTGAGAGGCCCCCCGACGCCTCCGGAGCCCTGCGCTCGGCTAGCGAGAAGCAGGCGCCTTTTACGAAGTCGGCCTGTCTGTTTGTTTTTAATTTAGAAGATGCGTTAGGAAAGTCACCAACATTCTTCCACCGGCTCCGTTTCTGCTCAGGTCCCAGCTCCGCAGAAAGCGGTTTTGCTGGGGACCTGCGACGTAGGCCCCTGGAGTTCGGATCTCCTTGGGGCGCTTTCCTGGAAAGCTGTGGGACCCTCGGGGAATGGGGGTCTCCACCACCAATCCCCCCCCCCCCGACTCGATTCCCAGCCTCTGACTCCTAGGCGACAGAGGGTTAAAGATGGCCAGGCCGCCGACCAGGTCGGGGGTCCCCGGCCCGAGGGCCCCCCGCCCCCCGCCCCCGCCCCGGGACGCCCCTTCTCCGCGCCCCCCCCCCCGCCGCCCTCCTGGCGATTGGTGAATTCCCACCAAAATAAATCGTTCCGGGTAATCGGTTTTCATTACACATTCATTCTATTAAAGAGGACTGTTTGGGGCTCGCTAATTGCCGGGGGGTCCCACTGAGCTGCACATTTTAGAAAATGCATGCGAGATTCCTGGGCCGAGGCCACAGAAAGCTTTGGAGGGAGTGGGGCGGGGGGGCGGTGCGGAACGAAATCCCATCGAGGCAAAGCCGGAGCTGGGGGCACAGGCCGGCCTCGAGGCCCCTCCAGTCGCCGGCACCACCGGAGACAGCAGTCTTCGGGCGGGGCCCTCGGAAAGTTTACGGAAAACGCCTGGGAGCCACACCACCTTGTCCCCGCGGTCTCACAATCCCCTGAAACGATCGTGGGGTCTCCCCCCCCCATTTTTTCGGTAGGGGACGGGGAGTCCCCCCAATCGTTCCGCGCAGAGGGTGGACGCGGGCCCGGCTCTCGGTGGAGAGGGGTCGGGGGAGGGGAGGGCCGGCCGTCGGCGCGGACGCGCAGCGCCAGTCCCCAGCCTTATCTGCCCAGCCCCGGCCCGGCATGAATTACAGCCCGCTCCCTCAGCTGCTGGCGGCGGCCTCCGGGAGAAATAAATGCTGGGCCGAAGCCTCGGGTTTGCGCTGGCCACGAGATAAACAGGGGCAGCCCCCGGGCTGAGCCCACCGGCCTGGAAATCAGCCCGGGCCCGAGGAAAACGACCCCGGAGAACGCCTGCCCTCGCAGCTCCCACGCGCGCCCCGGGGACCGACGTTTGCTTTCTCTCCCCCAACTCGATTCCCCGAGATCTCGGGCGCCTGGACCAGGCAGCCCCGGGGCAGATCGGCGGAGACGTCCGTGCGTTCCCGTGGCGCGCGGGGTCAGACGGGCCTGAAACGAGACTGCGGGGCTGCGCGCCGGGCTCGGAAAGCCGCGGGGCCGGCCGCGGAGCCCGGCCGCAGGGCGCAGAGGCGGCTGGCTACCCCCCCCACCCCAGGCAGGGGCGCGACTTCAAGGGCCCGGGAGCCGGCCTCGGCCTTTGATCGGGCCGCCGCTGGCGCCTAAAAACAACATCCTCGTCTGCCCATTAGGCGCGCTGAGGGGTCGTGACAGATTGTTTATCCCCGCAATTAGCGACGCGGCCTCTCTCCGGCCGCCGGGCCCCCGGCCTGCAGCCTGGCCTGGCCTGGCCTGCGCCCCGGACGAGTTCGGCGGGAGCCCCTTCCGCGTCGTGCGTCTCCACTCTTGGGGTTCGAGCCACCCTCGATCCTATAACATGGCCTCTTAACTGGCAAAATCCAAGAGGGTCCAGGTTCCTGGAAGCCGTCTGCAGGCCGGCTTGCCACGCGTCGTGGCCGACGTGCCCCCTTCCACGGAGAACCGTTTTAGCCGCGTCTGATTCTTGAACTAACCTGACACGCGCACATGTTGAGTCGGAGGCCCAAGGATGGAACGAAGAAAAAAAAAATTCCCTACCGAAAACTTCATTATTCCCCCTGAAAATGTTGACCCTAAAAAGCACCGCGCCCCCCCCCCGCCCCATTTCCCCTCTTCCTTCACCAGGGCACCCGGGGATGGGGGGGTTCCGTGCCTGGCCGGCCGCGTCGGGGAACCCGGGGGCCGCAGCGGGCCGTCGCCCCCGGGCGGAGCTCAGGGTGTGAGGCCCGCAGCCCGCGGAGCTTTCCTTCTCCGGGTTTGAAGCGGGGCAGCCCAGCCTCCGCTCAGGGCGCACGCGGGGGACCCCCGGGCACCGCTGCCAGCCCGGCCGAAGCGGGGCCTCGGGCGCTCCGACCTGCGGGGACGGCGGGGAGGCGGCGGGAGCCCCGCCGAGGCCGGTATTCCCGAGCCCGGCCCACGGGCCATCGGGTCTCGGGAGCCCGCGGGCCGGCGTGGGGCCGCCACCCCGCCGGCCTCGCAGCCCGGCCCCGCCCTGTCGACCCCGGACGCCGCCGTCCTGGTAATAAAGTTCCAGCTCTCGTAATTCATTTTCCTTAATCTGGTCGCCCCTAATCTCCAGCGTTTTATAGAGCCCTGTTCAAAGGCGAGGGAATTCGCTGTCCCTCCGCGCTCGGATAATTACCCCTAAATGGCCACAGCAACCATTTGTGTTTCCTGGAGATTAGAACCCGGCGGTCCTCCATGGCGGGGTCCGGGGAGCCGCCAATCACCTCCGCCAGCTCCCCGGGAACCCACGGCCTGGGCCCGCGGATAAGAGGCCATAAAAGAGGAGGCGCGGAAAACGATCCCCCACCCCACTTTCCATCGACCTTATGTCCCCCACCCCACCCCACCCAGCTCGCTTCGCCTCTTTGAAACAGCAAAAACGGAGCCACAACGCTGCGACGCCAAGCGCTCCAAGTTTAGCCCCGCGGCCCGCCGCGAGGAGACGCGCCCGGCCGGCCTCGCGCCCCGCCGCAGCGGCCTGCCGGCGCCCCGCGCGCCCGGGGCGGCCTCGGAGCCGCCCTGAGGCCGGACCCCTGCTTTGAGGACGGTCCTGTGGGGTTTGGTCCCATACATTTTCTATGCAAAGGCCGCGGCGGCTCCTCTCCTCCACGGCCATGAGGAAGGGTGAGACTCCTCAAAGGAGAGTGATGGGGGGCTCTTTATGGAGGTGCACAGGTCGGAGCCCCACTCCCCACGCGCCCCAGCATTCTCGGGCTCGGAGGAGCGGGGTTCCTTTGGCAAACTTCAGCCCCGCTCGTGGGTAGACGAAGGCGCAGGGGTGCACACCTCCCCAGTTCTGAGGATTCAAACGCGAAGCAGAGGGCGGCTTCGGAGGGGAAACCGGTGTCTTTGGCACACAACCTCGCCTTGTTCTCCTTCACAACACTAACACGCCCGGGGGGTCGGGAGGAAGAGCTCCAGTCAAGTGGTTGCAGTAAAGAAAGCGGGGGGGGGGGGGGGGGGGTGAGCAGCTGAGGAGACAGGGAAAGTGGGGGGAGATGGGCGCAGGGAGCGGGGCGCGGGGAGGGGAGGGGCGGGGGAAGGGAGCGGGAACTGGGCAAGGTCCTGAAGGGACGCGGGGAGACGGCGGCGGGCGGGCGGGGACCCCGACGGAGCGGGGCCGCTAGGGCCCGCGCCGGGGCCCAGTGGCCGGCACCCCTCCCCTCGGGCGCCCCCCAGGCCCGGCTCCGCGCGGCGCCCCCCGAGGCCCGGCGCGCCCCGAGGCTGGTCCCCGGGAGCGCGGCCCAATGGACCGCTCCGGGCCCGCCCCCTCGCGCGGTGATTGGCCGCCACCGCTCTGGCCTCGCCTTATTAGCAAGTTCTCTGGGGAGCCGCGGCCGGACCCGGAGCCGGCGACTGCGCCCGGGAGTTCGGCCTGCGGGCGGCGGCGGCGGCGGCGGCGGCGGCGGGGAGCCAGGCCTAGCGTCCCGGAGCTGGCCTTCTGGGGCGGCGGCGGGAGGCTCGCGCGGGGGAGGACCTGCCCGGCCGGGGCCCCGAGTGGTCCCCGAGGCCAGCCGAGCCCCCAGGCCGCCCGAACCCCCATGCCCGGCGGCTGGCCTGTGCTGCGGCTGGAGGGCGGCCCGGCTCTGCATGGCCCCGGCTGCTGATATGACTTCTTTGCCGCTCGGTGTCAAAGTGGAGGACTCCGCCTTCGGCAAGCCGGCCGGGGGAGGCGCGGGCCCGGCCCCCGCCACGGCCACGGCCTCGGCCTCGGCGGCCGCCATGGGCGCAGATGAGGAGGGGGCCAAGCCCAAAGTGTCGCCCTCGCTGCTGCCCTTCAGTGTGGAGGCGCTCATGGCCGATCACAGGAAGCCCGGGGCCAAGGAGAGCGTCCTGGCGGCCTCCGAGGGCGCGCAGCCCCTGGGCGCCCGACCCGGGTCGCTGGGCGCCCCAGATGCGCCCTCCTCGCCGCGGCCGCTCGGCCATTTCTCGGTGGGAGGACTCCTGAAGCTGCCCGAAGATGCGCTGGTCAAAGCGGAGAGCCCAGAGAAGCCCGAGAGGACCCCGTGGATGCAGAGCGCCCGCTTCTCCCCGCCCCCGGCCAGTGAGTAGCCCGAGCCCGCACGGCGAGGAGGCGCCGGAGGGGCGGGGAGAGGGGTGTGGGGGCCCGGGGCTCCGGGCCGCGCGCTGGCGCCGGCCAGTCTCCGGCGTCCGCGTACCTGCAGCCGGGCACCCGGGGGCTGTTCGGCGGTGGCTTGAGCGGCGAGGCCAGCTTTTGAGCCTCCGGCCAAGCCACCTGGGGAGCGATTTCGAGGCCGGGTGGATTCCCAGGTCAGGATCCCCACGCCGTGGCGCGGGGGCAGCTCACTGGCAGGACGCCGACCCTGGGCACCCTCTTTCCCTGCGCGTACCCGGGGCTCCAGTCCATCCTCAACCTGACCCTAGACCCCCCTCTCGGCGCGTGGTCACCGGCCGCGGGTCCCAGGCCGCGGCGGGTCCCAGGCCGCGGGCGTCCGCGCCGCGCAGTTTCACTTTCTCCGGCCGGACACCCCCCCCCCCCGAGCAAAGTACCTCCTTTAAGACGCGGTTACCAAGCTCCCGCCCCACCTCAAGTTTGAGGGTGATACTTGGTGCCCAGGGCAGCAGATGGATGGTTGAGGCGGGGAGAGGGGGGGAACTCAGGGTCGAAGCAAGGGAACAAGATTGGGGACCGCACCCCCGTTTCAGCCTCTCCGATCGAGGACCCCAGACGTCACCCTCCCGTTCCGGGGAAACTGCGAGGCCTTGCGGCCCAGCGAACCCTCTCGCAGATATTTCAGGAGCACGGGAAATTCCCAAGTTTTCCTCGTTTCCTTCGATTATTTTACACTGCATAATAGCCGCACGATTTCAATGGCGTGATGCTGAGCAGTGATTTTTATCTGGGGATTAAACGTCTCTGGAAAGCCAGCCCCTCCCTGGGCCTCGGGGCAGAAGGTGTCCAAGAGCTGGGGAGACTGACATTTCCGCCTGGGGAGGCCTGGCCCACAGCGAGCCGAGGCCAACCGCTTCCCAGATTCACAGTGGTCTCCATCGGGCAAGAAGGGGGTTTTATTTCACTCATGTCCTAAATATCTTTCTCCTCCCCCTGTTAAAACAAAATGAAACACAGTGGGGCAAAACCCGCATGCTGAAACACCCTCGATTTCAAGCCATTTCCTGTGACACCCAAAGCTGCTCTGAAGGTGAAGCCTCTTCCCTCGGAGAAGGAATTTGATTGAGAGCCTTGAGCCCCCGGACCCTAAAACAATGGATACTTGGGAATAATTTGTTGGGTGGTTCATCCAGCTAGGATCATGGGAACAGGGAGTTGTGGCACCCAGTGACCTCTGTCCTGGACCTGCCCTAGCTCAGGGCCCGGTACTGGCTCCCTACCCTTACTCTAGGTTCACCTACAAGCCAAAAGACAAGAATAGTTGGGTACATTGTCAGTAAGCAGAACCCGAAGTATAGGAAGCATTCATTGCATAGCCTCTCCCACCGCAAAAATAAATAAATGAATTACATTAAATAGGTTTGACACTTGGGGAGGGGTGGGGGTTTCTGAGAGGTGGAAAACTGAAACAAGCAACTGTCCAGTTAAAAAGGGGAATTTCCTTCTTCATCACCCCACCTTGCAGTTTATGTATTTAAGAGCGGGTCACAGGGCGACCTTTGAGATGTCTTCTGCCCGAATTTCCTGACTGCCATAGAACCTTATAGGAAACGGGCAGTTGTTGGGGGGGGATGCAAAATTCCAAGGTCCATTCTATGCCTCTGTGGCTCTAAGAAGCCCACCCCAGCGCTGAGCACTGGCTGAGCACAAATGTTTGGCCAACTGCATAAAACTCATACCCCTTGGGTCGAGAGCAAGGCCGGTTTGGGTGGTTCAGCCCCAACATTAGCAGCCACTTTCTCCCTGAGAGTGAGGCCTTCAGCAGCGGCCACAGCGCTGTCCAGCTGTGTGCTGCCCTAGAACAAGCCTGGATTTGCTCAGGAATCTCAGCTGATTTGCAAATTTCAGTAGATAAGAAACGTCTGCTCTGTGGAGTTGTGGTGGGCGTGCGGAAAGAATATTTTTCAAGAGTTTCCCATGGCGCCCAACACGGGAGTGTGGCACAGATCAGTGCTGACATAGCAGTTCCCTTATTGTCTGTCCTTTGTGATCTGGTTTCTTCCCAGCAAGCTCTAACCCCTCCCTGCCTTTTCCTCTTTCGGCCCCTTAGGGCGGCTGAGCCCTCCGGCCTGCACCCTGCGAAAGCACAAGACCAACCGTAAGCCGCGGACCCCCTTCACCACGGCGCAGCTGCTGGCACTCGAGCGCAAGTTCCGCCAGAAGCAATACCTATCCATCGCTGAGCGCGCCGAGTTCTCCAGCTCGCTCAGCCTCACCGAGACGCAGGTGAAGATCTGGTTCCAGAACCGCCGCGCCAAGGCCAAGAGACTGCAGGAGGCAGAGCTGGAGAAGCTGAAGATGGCAGCCAAGCCCATGCTGCCACCCGCGGCCTTCGGCCTCTCCTTCCCGCTGGGCGGCCCCGCTGCTGTGGCCGCGGCCGCGGGCGCCTCGCTCTACAGCGCCTCTGGCCCCTTCCAGCGCGCCGCGCTGCCCGTGGCGCCCGTGGGACTCTACACGGCCCATGTAGGCTACAGCATGTACCATCTGACATAAGTAGGGCCAGAGTCGCCCCGCCGTGGTGCCAGCCTGCCTCCAGCCCGCCTCTCTACCAGTAGGAGATCATCCCGCCGACGTGGCCCCCGGCCCAGCACAGTCTGGCCCTTTCTCTTTAAACCCCAGCTCCTGTGCTTCCGGTTGCTTCCTGAATTCTCTCTCCCAAGGCTGATCCTCTTCCAAAAAGTAGCTGGAAGAGTCCCTTCGAATGCTTCTAGAACCTTGGCCTGCACACCCGCCAGTGACAGACGGGGAAACCGAGCCCTAGAGGCTATGATGTCAGAACTTAGAGGCTGAAGGTGACTGACTGGAGAACACACGTCGCGCACAGCTGCTTCCTGGCGTGACAGGCGCCAAGTAGGAGGCCACGCACGGAGAACTTAATGCAGGATGCGTTTGGAGATGCGCAGTCCCAGACCCAGAAGACTGAAGAATCCCAAGGCACTGGGAAACAAAGTCTCAGCAGCACAAACCTTGCTTACTGCGCGCGTGGGTGTGTGTGGGGAGGGGGGGCAGGGCCTACACAGATGCGAGGCACAGGTAGGTTTGAAGGAACTTTTCTCTTACCAGGACCAGAAAAAAATGTGTAAAAAAAAAAATCTGTTTCTATTTAACAGTGCATTTTCGCGGCTTTCGAACATCCTTTTGGAAGGGACTGTGTGTACTATGTAATATACTGTATATTTGAAATTTTATTATCGTTTATATTATAGCTATATTTGTTAAATAAATTAATTTTAAGCTACAAAACCATCTCTGCCCAATTCACTCCTCTATTTTTGCAGCGCTTCTTGCTGTCACATATACAATTGCTTTCCAGCTGGGGGAACGTTTTACAGGAGCAACTTTCAAAGGTGTCAAGAAGTCTCCAGACATAGAGGGGCTGTCTTTGGGGACACACCAGGCAGATCTACCTTAGCAAAGTCAAGTGGAGAATTGAAGCAATTACCTGCGATAATTAGGCTCAATTTTCCAATTCACTTTAAGCTGAAATCGACACTTGCTCAGGCGACCCGTAACTGACTCTTTTCTTTTTTTCTCCGCTTTTAACCTGTCTATGAAAACAAAGTGAATTGCTCAAATGGTTTGATGACTGCAGACAGCTAATCCAGCCAATTCCCACCTCCACAAACCTGTTTTTCCCACAGGAGACCAGGTGGGGGAGAAAAGTATTGCTCAGTTTCTTTCTTTTTCTTTTTTTTTTTTCTTTCATAGTGCCCATAATAGGGCTTGAACTCAGAGCATGGGCACTGTCTTTTAGCTCTTTTATTCAACGTTGGTGAGCTATAGCCCCTACTTTCAACCTTCTGCTGATCAATTGTACATAAGATTCTGATGGACTTTGTGTGGCTTTGCTTTGAACCTCTCTGTTCTCAGATCTCAGCTTCCGAAGTAGCTAGGATTAAAGCAGGAGCCACCAGGCAAGGTGCCTAGTTTGGTGACGGTGAAGTTTAGGGGAACTCTGTTTGAACTCCCAGAATATGAGGGCCTTCACGTTCTCTTCACAATCCCGATTACAACACACGAAGTATATCAAACTTCACAGAAAATTTAGAGCCGGCACATACTCTCACTTTAGCCAGTACATTGCGGGTGGGAGCTGTCTCGCAGTCCTCATAAACATGGTTTTGCTTTTATGTAGTCAGTCAAGTTCAGGCTTCCAAGGAAAGTATATTTGAAAAAGTTCCAGGTTCAGTCTCCTGGGAAGAATTTTGCAAGGCTAGAGAAGATAAAATGACCCCTTATTAAACCAAACCAATTATATTCCCAGAGCCTCTCTCTTTTGTTTTGGGCCTGCCCCTTAAATACCAAATTTAGGTGACCCCCCCCCTCCCCAGCCTCTGTTCAACTGCAGCCTCCTCATCCGAACTCCATAAAGGAGACCCTGGGCAAGCTCTCTCCCCCACCCATTAAGAAGGGACACTAGCAGCCCGGGACTTGATAAAATCCTACAGACTTGGTACCTTGTCTTGGACTTGGAGAAGGGCGAATGTTTTTGTGCAGAATGAAAGAGAAGTTTTGAGTTCCCCTCTTTTTCTAATCCCAGGACTCCAGGTGGGGCTGGAGTCCACAGCCTGGATGGGCTCTCCTTGGCTCCAGATACTTGCTGGGTACCCAGACCTTGAAACCTCCAGTCTGGATTGTTTGGCCTGGATTATAGTCTGAACTTGTCACAGCCCCAACCTGTAGCCCGGTTCCATCCACCACATAAGCCCGTGGAGCCTGGGAGCGTGGGTGTGTATGGCTTGTAACTTTCCAGAACCCAGATCTGGGCCTTTTCCCCCTTCTAGGAAAGTTACCCCTTCGACCCACGGACTTCCCCACGCGGTGGAAGCTCAAGAGGTCTGCTGCTTCCTGCATAAAAGGTTTCCCCGCTTTTCCTTTTCTCTGTAAATTAAGAACGTCAAGGGTGGCCTTTGCGCGCACAGTGTACCCCGACCCCCGGGCCGACTTTTCTGGGTTTCTTTCTGGAGCGCCCTGGCGACAGTCCCGGGGTTTTTAGTCAGACAAGCGGACCCGGACCGTGGGGTTCCAGCCTGCTGATTACGACTGCTACCCCCCCCACACACAGTGGGTCCCCCCATCACTCCAGCTGTGTCGGGGAGACTGGGGCGTCGGAGTGGGTTCTCAGCTCATCCCGCAGCGCTGGGCGTGCTGCTTTCCGTTCGCGGGACAGGGGAATGGCAGGACGGGATCGAGTGTCTCCATCAGGCAGGCTCCAGGGCCTCCTGGCTCCACCGACTTCGGCAATTTAGGGTCGAGGCAAATTTAGAGCAACATAATTGCCGTAATGAGCAACGGTTCGCGCTCTGCAGACGCGCCGCGGCTCCGGAGAGGCGGTAGCTGCAGGCGAGGCGGGCGCGCCTCCCCGCCCCCCGCTCCCTGTGCCCTGGCGGGGGCGGGCGGACCCCGGCGCCCCGAGACCCCGGCCCTCCGCCCGCTCCGGCCTCGGCCTCGGCTGCCCGCCCCGGGCCGGGGTTCTCCTCCGCTTCGCTGCCCCATGACTTTCCCAGTTTTACTTCTGTCTGGCCCTTCCTTTGTCCCCCCCCTTTCCTTCCGGATCCCCCTTTCTCCGCCGCGTGTGTACACCGACAGTGCTCAATAAATGCGCGTTCCCCGGGTAGCGCGCGCGGATCCGCAGCCACGCTCGTGGCTGGCTGGGCTCGCGGCTCCGGCCTCGGCTCCCTGATTCCCCTGCGGCGGGTGGGTCTGGTCTTTCACCGATCAATTTCCTGATCCGGGGAGAGTCGTGCGGATCGCGCCCGGACGCTTCCTGCCGCGCGGGGAGCAGTGATACTGGGGGCCAACTGTGCGCCGTCCGCGCGCCCGGCCTAGGGGCGGGGGTGGCGGCCCCGGGGGGTGGAGGGCCGTCCCAAGGTCAGAGTCGACCGGGAGCCGAGGGGATTGGATCAAATCGGGCTCCTCCTGGAGCCTCTCGTGGCCCCTGCCGGAGTCTCTGCGGCCCGCCTGGGTCGGGAGCTGCGGGCTCCGGGGCGCGCGTGTCCCCGACCCCGGAGCGAGGGCCTGGGCTGTGGGTTTAACTCCGCTGAACCCCGGCAGGGATCCGGATCCCCCCGGCCCGCACGGCCAGCCGGCGCCGCAAACCCGGCTCTGACCACGCCACCAGCCCAGCTCGCCCTGGGCGCGGGAGGCCGGGCCGCGACGACGGTCGAGGAGGCCGGGCCGGGGGCGTCCGGACTCCGGTCGCCCGACCCGGCCAGGGCCCCGCCAGCACGGCGGTGCCGGGGAAGCGGGGCGGCCAGGCGGCTCCTCAAGTGCCATCCCACCGCGGGGGTCCCCGGTAGTGACCCCAGGCCTGAGGTGAGCTCGGCCGGGTCCAGGCCCGCGCCCCGCCCGAAGCCCTCGGGGGGCGCCACGGGAAGCGGCGCGGAGAGGGCCCCGGCCGCCTTTCAACTCGGCGGCTGGCGCCGGCCTGGCCGGGCCCCCGGGGCCTCGCGGCCTCCCCGGCGCGATCCGGTCTCTCCGCCCCTCGCCCCGCACGGCCGGGCAGCCCCCCGGGCGCTCGCCACAGCCTCGCTCCGAGGCTCGGGAGGCACCTGACCCCTAAGTGCCAGGGCCCCCAGATCCCGGCTCGACAGTTCCCGCTCCCCGGCGCACGCCGCCCCGCGGGCCCCGCGGCCCCTCGCCGCGCCCCGGACCCCGCCACAGCGCCGCCCCGCGGCCCCGGCCCGGATCTCTGCCGTCCCCAGGGCCGGAGGGCTGGGCTTAGCTCCAAGACAGCTTCCGGGGGCACTCACACCCACTCACACTTACACACACACACACACACACACTCACGCAAGACCAACACACCGCAACAAACACGCAACGTGCACAACTCACGGAGACGTCCAGTCACTGTGCCAACGCGCACAGCCAACAAACACAGCACACACACACACACACACACACACACACACACACACACACACACGAGTTCAGAGCCAAACCTGAGCTCCCAACGCCCATGTCCTATACAGTTTTGAGACCTAAGACCTGGTGGAGAGAGACACACAGCACGTTGGGGAGCAGGGCAGTCAGACTCAGGGTCAGATGTAATGGAAAGAGATAATGCGGTGCAGACACAGAGACCCCGGATAGAGTCGGAAGGAAGCCAAGCAGAGAGCTTCTGGGGTGGGAAGCCGGGCTGGAGCTAGGCCTGCCCAGTCTGGATTTCACCCATGCGCATGCACAGACAGCCATCCTGGGTGCAGAAGTTGTATCCAGGGGCGAGGGTCATCTGAAAGCATGCCAGAGCCCCCTTCCAGAACAGTTTCTGCTCTCCTCCATGGCTTGCTCTTCTGGGCCTACCTGCTCCGGTTTACACGTCTTCTGCCTAGGAAGGGGCCCAGAACTTCTGGCCCCCAAGAATCCCATCTGACTACTGAAGTGAGACCCTGCATTTGGAATGTGAGTCCAGATTTCCAGGCAAGCAGGGGCAGAACAAGGGGTGCTCTTTGGAGCAGCCAGTCAATCATCAGCTAGGTAGTGGGCCCTGAAGGAGTCAGATCGCCCTTTTGACACGGGTGCTGCCTGGTCTGGAGCCAGTTTCTTCTGGATTTGAGGGGTAGGATTGTCACAATTGGTTTCTGATTGTTACAGAAGATCAAGTGGTCAAAGATCAAATGGTCGGAGATGCGCGATGCCGCCATTAACAAGTGTTTTAAAGGACATAAATTTCTAATCACGGAGGGCATCCCAGAGGCTTTGGGCTCTGCCTCAGCACTGGCTCACAGAAACCAGCACGCTCCAGCAGGGGCAGTGAAAAGCGGCCAC
The DNA here is from genome assembly GCF_031878675.1 of Megascapheus bottae. NCBI lineage: Eukaryota > Metazoa > Chordata > Mammalia > Rodentia > Geomyidae > Megascapheus > Megascapheus bottae. The sequence goes on from NC_143521.1 coordinate 57,137,155, forward strand.
TGGAAGCTAGTTAGAAACGAATTCAAATGAGGGGGAGGGGAGCCTGCCCCTCCCCCCAGCCTACCCCGAGTGAAGGCTTTTGATGTCCCTCACTGGTGGTGATGGTGGTGGGGGTGTTCTTTCCACCTGGCTCTGCGCAGGGGGTTAGGCACACAGAGGCAACACTTTGGCCTGTTGAAGGAGCCTGAATGATCCAAGACCAGAGATCTGTCTTTTGCAGGGCCATTATCGCTTGGTATTTTCTGAACTTGCCCAGGGCATTGTGCTTCACTGTAGCCTCAGACTGCCCTGGACGGAACTTAGTCTTACTGCTTCTCCACCTTTCACGTGGCTCGGGCCTATCATCCTAGTTAGCTACTCAGGAGGTTGAGGTCTGAGAATGGCAGTTTGAAGCCAGTCCAGGCCAAAGAAAAACAAAAGCCCTCAAGACTCTTATCTCCAATTCACCAGCAAAAAGATGGAAATGGAGGTGTGGTTCAAATGGTAGAGCGCCAGTCCTAAGCAGAAAAAGAACCAAGCAACAGTGTGAGGCCCTGGGTTCAAGCCTCGACAACCCCTCCCCTTCACACAAAGGTCAAGTGCATGTAGATTGGAAGCTAATGTTTGGGGCACGGCAAGACCACCTGGGTTTTTGAACATTCAGGCAGCACCTCTGTTAAGAAGGGGTCTTAATGAGTCCTGGCTGGGACTAGAGGGGAAGGGCAGTGCTCCCGAGGCTCTCCATCACCTCCCCTGCAGCTGGCAGGTCTGGTGTCCCCATCGTGCCTCTCCAACCTCTCTCAGGTCCAGGGACTGGGCCAGGGGAAGCAGTGAGTAACCATCAAGGGCCCTTGAGATGGGATCAGGACCCCCATTCCCCTCCCAAACTCTCCTTCACAGGTCCCCTCCACCTTTGGCACCCAGACCAGCGGGATCCACTCTCTGAGGCCGAGGAGTGAGCCCAGGAGCTCTGCTGGAAGCAAAGGGGATTCTTGTGTTCAGACTCCCAGGGGACTCATGGAAGGTCCTTTGAGATCGTCACCACACCCTCGAGTGACCCATGATTTCTGGTGAGGAATCCAGGCACGGAGAGGATACGAGGCTCCCCAGAATGTCTTCTACTGGCTTTGTATTGTTCAGCTATTTGCAGAAATTTCCTCCAATGCTGCCCAGGCAGCTGAAACACAGTGAGGGCCTGGCCTAGCCCGACCCTGGCCCCTACCTGTTTCCTCACCCTTGGCCTCCTGTACTGAGATTCCCTTGGCTCTGGGTTCTGGTATACATGGGGAAATGAGCCAAGGGCCGGAGGGGAGGCCATGGCGAGCTGTGAGATGCGGAGAGGTTTATTTCCCCATGTGTGGTCCAGGTGGCTTGGGTGCTGAGCCCAAAGGGCAGATTGGCAGAAGAACCCAGGAGTGGTGAGGAGCCCCCCACATGAAGGACCCCCTCATGCATGCGGCAGCCCCAAGGTGAGAGCCAATCCTGAAACACTGGCCTGGCCCCTGTGCTGGGCGCAGGTGGGTTTTGTAATGTTTGTTTTGTGGGCACTGAGAAGAGAGATTTGGGTGTGGAAGAAAGGGTGGCAGGCGCCCAGTTACACAGGAAGTGGTAGTGATCTTGACACCATAGCTAGAGAGGTGCCTCCCCCCCAGGGAACCCCTTCTTTCCTGTGTACACTCCCCCTCCAGGATTTCAGGAACAACTTGGCAGTGAACCCTAGATGGGTCTCCAACTCCAGACTCAGAGCCTGAGCCCCCTCCTCCTGCTGCAGCCCGGGGAAGTCTCTTGGCTTCACCAGCTGGAGTGGGTTGCAGCTGGGGCTCAGCTGTGGGGCAGAACCTGCCACAGACACCCCCAGTCCACCGCAGCTTGCACACTCCCCACTCTGGCTTTCTGACACCTTGTGTCTCGCTCCCCCAGCTGCAAGCCATCCTCCAGCTCCAGCCAGCCTCCAGAGTCTGCCCAGAGCTGGTCTAGCAAGTCAGCAAGCCACAGAAAGTGAGGCCTGGAAGCCCTTGAAGGAAGGGGGTTGCTTCCTGTGGCTCTAGCAGGCATTTGTGTCAAACCCTTGACTTTAATCCCTACAAGGGCCGGACAGCCTAGGCAGGATTTTCATTATTTTCACCATTCCTGATGCCTGTAGACATTCTGCTGCTCAGCGGGATGAAGGTAGACCAGCCCAGAGGGCAAGGCCAGGGCTGTGAAAGCAGAGCAGGGGGTGAGCATGCGGAGGGGAGGGGCTGAGCTACTCAGAGAGACCAGGCCCCCCACTTCTCTGCATGTATGCATCGCATCACAGCTTCATGTTCTGCTCACATTTCTGGCATTTCAGTGCCTGTTACATGCTGGCTGGCGTGAGTCTCAGTCAACTCTCTTGCCCCCTCTCCCCCCAAACACCCAGGGTTTCGTTGATGCTTTGGTCTTGTTCTGAGTTGGTCTGTCCATCCCTCTCCTCTTGTAAGCTCATGATAACAGGCTGTGGTTATTAAGTATTTTAATTTACTTTACTGCGTGAGTGCAAGTACAGTGGCTTGAACTCAGGACCTGGGTGCAGTCTCTAAGCTTTTCCACTCAAGGCTGGCACTGTAGCTTTTGAGAATGAGCCACAGGTTCATTCTTGGTTTTTTGTTTTGTTGTGTTTTTTTTTTTTTTTTGTAATTAATTCGAGAACAAAGTTGCCTTGGCTGGCTTGGAACTGCAGTCCTCTGATCTCAGCCTCCTGAGTCGCTAGGATTACAGATGTGAGCCTGGCTTGTTTGAATCCTTTAGTGTGGCTCTTAGTTCTGCCTTCCTGGGCAGCCAGGAACGACTATATGTGGAACGAGAGTTGACTCCAGGCCAGAGCCAGTGCCAGGCAGTATGGCATACCATCCAGACCTGGGTCTCTAAAGGAAGGCACGGCCTGTATCCCCTTTTGCAGAGGGCTGCTGTGGCTAGCAGCAATCCTTTCAGCTTAAGCAGCGTGCCCAAGGCTATAAAGCAGTGACCTTAGTGAGCCTGGAGGCCTGGATAGATCCCGCCCTCTCCCAGCTTTTGGGGGACTCCAGAGGTGGGCATGGCTACCTAGCTGGGGGAAGAAAGTAATGTCTTCTTGCAAGGTTTTTGCTCTCTGGGAGAAGCCAGGCCTCCAGGCAGCAGAACTCCAACCTCCAGCTCCCTTCCTCCAGTAAATTTGGCTTTTCTGACCCTGGGTGGTGGTTGGACACTGGCTCATCTGGCTCAATATACTCTGCAGGTTTTTGCGTGGGGTGTAGGGTGGGTGTGCCCACAAATCCCATACAAGGAGCATGGCCTCTGGCGGCCAGAGGGCTGGGGACAGGGAAGATTGGGGAGCTCTGTGGGTTGTTCTTTCTCTCCTCTCAGGCCTCCACAAATTTCTTCCTTTAAAATGATTATTAATTTTGCAGATTACAAGGCGTAAAGTGGCCTGGGGAATTAAACCTGTTGCTAATACTAATTATGCATCATCGATCTCTCCACAAACAGCTTGTGAACATAGACAGAATGCAGTGAAAAAAAGAATGCATCCTGCTTCTGAGTCTGGAGGAGATGATAGTGACTGACTGGGAGAGAAGAGGATGTCTGGAACATTATGGGGAAAACAAAACCAGCCAGGCCAGATAGCCAGCGAAGACCACGCACATGGCCCATGTGGAATCATGAGCTGTGACCCCGTCCTTAGCTGTGGGGACCCAGGGCTGTGGTTGGCTTGTGAAGCGCATATCTGCCCTTGAACCAAATCCTCTCCTACTACCTATTAAATGGACGAGGAACCAAATACTCACAGTCATTCAGTGGAAGAAGGGAAACCCGGATGGGGTGGGGGGAGGTAAGACTGTAGTCTGCATTTCATGACATTCAGCTGACAGCATCCGGCCTGGTGGCAGGAGCGCCTGGATCCATGGCTGCCTCCATCTCAGGAGGGCCAGAGCAGTGATTAGAAGTGACCCAGACCAGAGGTCACCGCCTGCCAAGGAGGAGCGCCCCCTCTGGGAGGGTCAGGAAGTGCTGTTTATGAAAACCTTCATTGCCGTGGTGTGTGTGTGTGTGTGTGTGTGTGTGTGTGTGTGTGTGTGTGTGTGTGTGTGTGTGTTTGTCATTCTTGGGCAGGGTTCTGAAGGGGATTGGATCCCAGGGACAGCCTGTTGCTGATGTGCTGATGTCTGTCCTTAGCCAGGGGCTCAACCTGCACCAGGCCAGACACAACAAGACTGAATGTGGTTGAAATAGTTTTCCTGAATGGAGCTTGACTTCGGCTTGGTGGGGCGGAGGCCTTTCCAAGGTCCTGCTTCCATGCAGGGCGGCCATCCTGAGGTGTGGTCAGGGATCTGTCTCAAAAGGACCCCCCAGTCTGTGCCTACAAGGCACTACATCTCACCATTCCTCCAGATTTCATTTTGAATTTGCGCTAGGACTGACATCTGATGGTGTCAGGATAAAGGAGCACGCTCTGGAGACTGGGCCCCGCCACCTGCTACCTCCCTGGGGCAGTTCTGAGCTGCTTACTTTTCTGCCCCAGGCCCTACCCAGCTTCTTGTCCCCATAATAGCTGCTGTAGCCCCTACATGGTGGAGGCTGGGTGCCATATGTGTGTGGGGGTTGGAGCCCTGGGCCAAGGGAAGAGGAGATGTGTGACTCAATGTCCCCTCCTCTGGCCACATTTGTCAGTGGGCAGGAAGGCAAGCTAGGAATGAGTGCTTACATGCAAAGCTATTGTTGGGCTTCCAGAATAAATAGCTCCTCAGTAGCCCTGGGAGGGAGACCACAACCAATGCAAAGAATTTATTGGATACAGGAGCTCTGTTTAGCCACACTTTCCCCTGGGGTTTGCGCCTTCCTGCTCTAGACCCACCCATGATGGAGCTATTCTGTCCTTGGGCCCAGAGGCTGCCAGTGTGTCTTCCTGGAGGTTGTCAGAGTGCAGCCAACAGCCATCTCGCAGCTGAGAGGCCAAGTCTTCATGGAGTAGGACGCCCCCTTCTGGTGACCCCTGATTTACTGCGAAGCCCTCGGCAGCCAGCAGTGGAAACTCTGCCCATTCAGAGCTGGCAGAACCCACGGACAGCCACCGGTGTGCCTTCTAATGAACTCCAGGAAGAAACTGAGGTCCAGAGTCACACCGGGAAGAGAAGCAGATGGTGGAAGACACTCAGGTCACCCGGTCCAATGTCAGCCTCTTGTTTCTCAAGCTTAGAGACAGGGTTCCTCCCCCAGTTCCTTCCAAAGCCACAGGAGGAGCCTCTGACTGGGAAGGCCTCTGTTGGCTCCCTGTTTCGATCCCATAGACCCCGAGGGACTCACCCAGGGCCCTCGTTAGCAGGGTCACTTCCAGGGTCACCAGAAATCCTTTCCTCACTGCCCTCTTCCTCCTGTATTCGTCATGTTCAGACACAAGCTGCCTGCTCCCTGATTTCACCCAGAGATGCAAGCAAAGTTTTTTTTTTTTTTATTGCCAGTCCTGGGGCTTGAACTCAGGGCCTGAGCACTGTCCTTGGGCTTCCTCAAAGCTAGAGCTCTACCACTTGAGCCACAGCACCACTTCTGGCTTTGTCTGTGTATATGGAACTGAGGTCTTCGTGCATGCTAGGTGAGCACTCTGCCACTAGGCCAAACTCCCGGCCCCAAGAAAAGATTTTTTTTTGCCAGTTTTGCCCATGTCTGTGATCCCAGGGCATGCACAGAGCCTGGTACACCGTGGGTAGAAATGCTTGTAGAATAAAAGAATCCAAACTCAGCCCCTATGCTTCTTAGTGTATTGCTAAGTCCAAGGCACTTATCAGCTCAACAAGCAATCAGGTATCCAAGCTTTACTTTCCGTGTATCCTGCCCATCACATGCAGCACTCATGTATTAAACACCAGCTGTGTGCCAGCAAGTGGGCTAGCGCTGGAGGCGCGCTGGCAAGGCCAGCATGTGAGAAACACATACGAAAGACGATAGAAACCCATGAAATGATCCTTTCAATGATGGCGACACAGCTGACACAGGGTTCACTGTGCTCAGGGCTATTGAAATGCCACCTTTAACCTAGGGGCTTTTTTTTTTTTTGCTCATGAAACACCATGTCTTTCATACAAGAAGGAAAGTCAAGAGGAGCGGAGAGGAAATGGCAGTCCAGACAAGCCACCCAGAAGGGGCTGAAATACAGCCCTGGGATTTGAACTCTGGTCTCTGGCTGCTGCATCTGGGGCTCTAGGCAGTGTGCTGGTGGAGGCCTTCTTCTTACTTGACTTCTCCATCAGGCATAATCAGTGCTGGGAAGCGTCTCCAAATTCTGCTCAAAATGCAGGAAGCTCAGCATCTTCGAACTTTCGTATGCAGCTGGAGGGAAGGTAGAGGAATCGTCGACACTCCAGGCACCTCCTCCATTCCTCTGGCCCCTTCTTTGATTTAACATTCTGATCAGCAGCTCCTGATGTGGGTGTGTGTCCTATTCTGGATTCCAGGATGGCTGAGTCAACTGTGCAAGGACTGACTCTGGAATCCAGAGCACACATGCTTTCAACACAGTCACACCACGGGAGCCAGGCTTGTTTTCCGGGTCTTTTCACAATGCACTCACTCCAAAAATACCCCCAAGACAGTGGTTACAAAAAATCATGTAAAAATACTTAAAGAAGAATGTTTGAAAACATGTAGAAGAATCTAACAACAAGGAATTCTTTTCTGAAAGTTGATGGCTTTCACTGGAGATGGTAAAGAGGCAGATATATTTAAAGGCAGCCTTGAACTTGTTATTAACAGGCCGGTAAAAGAATGCTAAGGAAATGTTAAGAGACTTTTTTCCCTCTTGTTAAAATCTCATTTCAAATAATTCTGTTCATCTTTTCTTTTTAATGAGGAATGAAAACAAATGTTTTCCAACGCTTCAACCCAAAATCTCTGTATGGATTTCTTTTTTGAGCCAAATATTGCATGTTGTTTCCCAGCTGGGAATTCCCACCCCTTGCTCTGTTGGTTCTGGTAGTCTTCAGATGACAGCCCTGTTCTGAATAGTAGTTAGAAACTCTTTCGGAACCATCAATTTGTTTTAATAGAAACCACACTAAAGCACACTCCTACTGTACAATAAAATGAAGCATAAAGCATACACAATCTCCTAGAGCATATTTCTAATCTACTCTGTCGAGAAAACATACTGGTTATCTATTGCTAAACAGTCTTGGTAATTTTTTTTTAAAGAAGCCATATGCAGTTCTAAAGATCAAATGGTTCTGAAAGATTCTTAATGGAAAAGTGCCACCCCCAGAAAGCCCCCACTTAACTAAATCTTTTCTCTCAGATATGAAACAATTTTCAACTTGTGGTTTTTTTCTACCAGCATTTTCTTCCTTCTTTCTAAATCACATGTCTGCATAGATAACCCTTGACATTTTAGCATTAAGTTTTATCAGTAGATTCTAGTATAAAGATGAAGATTTACTCTTAAAACTGATTTCCCCAATTTTCCTTTAGCCATTATGATTACAGTATTTATTGTTGTTTAAGTCAGTGTGCTTACATCCCACATAATGTGCTAACTTCACCTGCATTTCCTCTCTCCTATAACCTTCTGTTTTTCCTCAGGTCAATAACTGCCTTTTTGTTTCATTTAGTTCCCTACCTGCCTCTCATTAATTTATCTCCTCATTTTTCCAGAAACAGAAAAAATATTTCGGTAATCTGGAAGTACATTCCCGCACGAACATCAGGCAATCCACAGCTTCCGCTCTGTCTTCTGGCTGCCCATTAGATGATTTGTTTCTCTGACATCACTGAAGCTTCTTGGTTGAACCCCTCGTGTCTTGGATCTTATACTTTGCTACGTTTATTTCCTGTGTTGGTAGATCTCTTTCAGTAGCTTCCTGTTTATTTTATTTATTTTATTTTTGCCAGTCCTGGTCTTGAACTCAGGGCCTGAGCACTGTCCTTGGGCTTTCTCAAGGTTAGATACTCTACTACTTAAGCCACAGCACCACTTCTGGCTTTGTTCTATGCATGTGATACCGAGGAATCAAACCCAGGCCTTTGTGCATGCTAGGCAAGCACTCTACCACTTTTATTTTTATTTTTATTGTTTGCATGTGGAACCCTGTCTTCATTCCACCCATATATTTTGATGATAGCTTGCTGAGTGTAGAATTCTGGCTCTCCCAAGCTCGGCAACACCCCTCTATGTCTGACTTCCAGGTGACGGTCAAATGTGCCTTTGACTCCTGTCTTCCTCTTTGCAGACTTGTGGGTTCTTTCCCTTGTTTCTCCAGCTCAGAAATCCCAGCAGCATGTACCGCGTGTGCTCCCTTTTTTATTGTTTATGTTCGGTTCAGGTGAATTCTTTCAATCTGGAAACACATCTGGCCTGCGGCTGGAACAAAGTGCTCTGGATTGAAAACACCATCGTTTATCTTTTCCTATTTTTTATTTCTTCCTGCTGTTTGGATATTAGGCTACTTAGGTGGATTGTTTTGGTTTTCTTCTAAGACAGAGTGTCACTATGGAACTTGGGCTGCCCTCATAACCCTCACACCTCTGCCTCCAGAGGGCAGGGAGGAGACACAGCACAAGCTGGTTGTGGTCCCTAGGAATTCTACCTCCGTCCTCAGGCTGAAAGCTGTGCTGGGAAGTCCCAGGTACATTTTCACTGGTGGATCCTCAGTTTCTGGCGTACCTGGCTCTGGATAAATGAATATCTTCATGCTATTGTTAATATGAGGTTGCAGGAGATAGACATTAAAATTTTTCACCTCGTGAACAGAACCTCTTCCCTTAATGAATGCTGTATGGCTGTCCTACCAGATAGTGCTTTATAATTCTTCATATTGTTTACAGAATTTCTATATATCCACAGTGGCTCTTTGTTTTCACACTGTTATCTTTCTGCTGCTTTTGCTTTTTCTTTCTTTTTTTCTTTCTTTCTTTCCTTGTCATCTGTGTCTGTATGTGTCTGTCAGTCAGTCAGTCTGTCTGTCTCTGTCTCTTCTGTCTCTGCCTCTGTCTCTCTGTCTCTCTGTCTCTCTGTTTCTCTCTCTCTCTCTCTCTCTCTCTCTCTCTCTCTCTCTCTCTATTTCCCCTCTCTCTCTCTCTCTCTCTCTCTCTCTCTCTCTCTCTCTCTCTCTCTCTCTCTCTCTCTCTCTCTCTCTCTTTCTCTCTGCCTTCAGATTATCTGAGAGCTGCTTGGCACTTGGGAATTTTCCATTGGCACAAACAAAGCTCTCTGGTGCCAGGAAAGGAGAGAAGAAAATCAGACAAAATGGGCCCTGCTCCCCTGCCAGTCTCAATTTGGGAGACTTTTTCCCTCCTTGGGGCCATTTATGAGAAGTTAAGCTCCAAGGCCTTCTAGGGAAAAAAAATCTTTGGACTTCTTATTCCCCTGTGCATTTGAATATTAAGCAGTGATTTGAGAAGGGTGTGGGGTAGCCAGGGTGGAAACGTGGCATGGAGTGTCATGGCTCTCCCTTTCACCCTGGGGAGGCGACACAGTTCCTGAAGTCTTTGAGACTCTGTCAAGATGAGACGTCACTACATCCTGAGCACCTCCAATTCCTGCCCTGGGAAAGAGCAAATGGTACTTTCTTCACTGGTTGACTGCAGACAGTGGCTCTACTTCTAGTTCTATTCTGTGTTCTTCTTTCTGGTGTGTGTGTGTGTGTGTGTGTGTGTGTGTGTGTGTGTGATTTTTCTCAGAAGGATGAAACTGAGGGAGATTTAGAATTGTGTAGGCAGCTAGGGAGTGGCAGCCCTCCACTTCCTGCAGGCCTGGGGAAAGCAGAGACTGCCTGTACCCTCTCCTCAGGGAAAGTCAGGAGAACAGCTCCAAGAAAGTAAAGAGCTTGGTGTGAGATGAGCTGTGACTCAACTAGATGCCAGAGCAGCCGAGACTTGCCAAGACAACTTTGGAAGAGGGGCCAGGAGCTGTTATCAAGTACTGCTTCTGGGCCCTGCTTTTCTCTCATATTGTGTCCCCCACCCCCCATCAGTCCCTCCCTCACCTGGGAAGCAGGTGGATCAGACCTCACAAGGCATATGGAGGCCTTTCGTTGTGAGTCCAGGTTGGGGGTTTATACCAACCCACCAATAGCTAAGAGGCTTTCTCTCAGTTTCCCCTCATGTCTTACTCTCATTTTCAAATAAACTTTGCCCCTCCTCTTCCTCCCTTCTTCTTCTCCTCTTCCTCCTCCTCTTCCTCCTCCTCCTCTTCCTCCTCCTCCTCTTCCTCCTCCTCCTCCTCCTCCTCCTCCTCCTCCTCCTCCTCCTCCTCCTCCTCCTCCTCCTCCTCTTCTTCTTCTTCTTCTTCTTCTTCTTCTTCTTCTTCTTCTTCTTCTTCTTCTTCTTCTCCTTCTTCTGTTGTCAGTATGGGGCTTGAACACAGGGTCTGGGCTCTGTCCCTGAGCTCTTCTTGTTCAAAGCTAGTGCTCTACCACTTTGAGCCACAGCACCACTTCCATTTCCTGGCACTTAACTGGAGACAAGGGTCTCAAGGACTTTCTTGCCCAGCTAGCTTTGAACCCTAATCCTCAGATCTCATCCTCCTGAGTAGCCAGGATTGCAGGTGTGAACCACCTCACCTGGTATCTTCTTGCATTAATTCTTTGATGGATGGGGAAGAACCCAGAACCCCAGACAATAACAACATGTCCATCTTAAGAGCTCGATTCCCTCATGGAGCAGAGCTGGAGGAGGCTCTGTGCCTCCTGCCTCAGTTGCCCAACACTATTTACTCTCCACATCTGCACCTCCACCTCCCGGGCGCCCCCTTCTCCAAGAGCAAATCCTGAGCCCGGATGAAGTAGGGATTCCTGGGGTGGGCACCCCTGGTTTCCAAGCAATTGTGAACGTTTTACAAAGCAGCCTGCCATGGGAGTGAGTCTCACAGCAGTCTGCTTATCTGTCTTCCTATCTGTCCGTCCCTTTCTGGGCTTCAGTCAAGACTTGCTTCGCTCTGCGCTTGGGCAATGGGCTGGGTGTTTTGATGCATGCAAACATCTGGTTTTGCTAGCAGCTGGACAGCTGTCTGGCAGCCCTGAGAGGCGATGGGCTCCGCGCACAGTAGGCAGGTTTTGCAGCATTCTCAGTCTGCTGTGAAGAAGGCGGGGCTTCCAAGAAGCTGTCTGGAGGCTGCCTCGTTCTGCACAGCTGCAAATCACTACAGTGTGTCGTCGACATTTTCCACTGTGCAGACTGTGCCAGGGACTGCATTTGCCCCTCTCCAGATGACAGAAAGCGAAACGCAGGAACATTCACGCCAGCCAGCCACCCTCCCGCCACCCCTCCTGCCGAATTCCTCCACTCTGCTTGCAATCTGGACCACGGCTTGCTCTTATCCTTTCTGGATAGCTTCCCCAGAACCATCTCTTTTCCATTCCTGCCACCCCAGTGTTGGAGCAAGCACTCAAGCAGCACCGCAACAGCTCATCAGAAGTCTCTGCCTTCGAGGTCACGGCCCATCGCTGGGATTAGAGGGAACCCACCAGGCCTGGGTCTGTCTTCCTCACAGCTGTCTCTCTAGATTCTGGCACACAGTGTCCGAATGCTTAAGAGAATGTCTCCTGCTTCACTCCCTCCCACTCGGAATCCTTCCGGCCTCCTCCTTTCCCCTCCTGCCCTGCCGGGAGATGAGACCAATTGGGACCGGTAACTCCCCAGCATAGCATGGCTGGTTTGACCACGGTGGCTCCAGAGCTCACAGAAGTGGGGCTCATAGAGCCAATTCTCACTGCTTAGACACACTTACCTTCGGCTGGGGGCTGCAGGTCACCATTGCACTATAGTGACAAAGAGCAGAGGGTCTGCCTGAGAGGTGCTGTGGACTCCACAGTAGACTAAATGCTCTCCTAGCAGGAGTGAGGCACAAAATGGCACAGTGTCAGCTGACCCCACCTCCGCTGGGATGGCCCAGGATGGCGCCAGGTTGGAGCCAGAGGACGACTGCGGTACGTGGGTAGAGCTCAGCAGAAGACTCACCTGATCCTCTGTCTACAGAAGGAAGATTCATTGTCGACCTCTCCAGCTCACCTGGGCCTGCACCATACAGAAACGGGGGCTGTTACCATGTGAGTTTGTCCCCTCAAATCCACGTGCCTAGATTTTAAACCCCCAGAGTTTGGGAGATGATGAGGTCGGGAGGGTAAAGCCCTCAAACGTGAGATTCGTGCCCTTATACGGAGAGGTGGGAGAGCCTGCTTGCTCCTTCTACTATGTGAGTGTCTAACTGCAAGTCAGTGACTTCAAGGCCCTCACCACAGCCCAACCATGCCTGCTCCTTATCTCAGTCCTCCATCCCCCAGGACTGTGAGAAAGGGAAATGCCTGCTGTTTATAAACTACTCAGCCCATGGTTGTTGTTTTAAAGCAGTTGTACAGACGGACAGATGGACAGATAGACGGATGGACAGATAGGCAGAGACCACACACTCAGCACACACTGGGTACCATCTACTGCAAGACACACCCCATTCACTTCACCCCCTGCGTGTTTAGCATCTGAAGTTCCTAAGTCATGACGGTGGGTTATCAAAAGCTAAGAAAAAACACATCAGGTCAGAGGACACAGGCAACAAAATCAAAGGCGAGAGTGGCAAGCCAGATCCATGAGTTGGTCAAGGAGCTCCAGAGACGTGGCAGAGCTGGGTTCTCACCCACGGGCAATGTGAGGGATGACATGTGACGGTAACATTCAGAGCCCCCAATGGGTGACAAGTGACATCATTTTTTCTGCTACTGGTTAGAGGTCAGAGAAACCCCTGCCACAGCTCTTCTGGAGTGTGGTGCTGGGAAGAGTTAGCAATGCCAGCTCAGGGGCATGGTGGGATCTTAGTCACTGGGTCCATGAGTGCAGGCTTCATACCAAAATGGGAAAACGAGTAATACTTCCTCTTGAGGGAGGAGAGGATTGAGTGGGATAAAATTTAACGTCTAGCTGTGTACTAAGATCTGAGGATCCCAATTGGAAGCCAGCCCAAGACTCTTATCTCCAACGAACCATCAAAAAAAAACCCCAAAAGTGATTCTGGCTCAAGTGGTAGAGTACCAACATTAAGTAGAAATAGTGTCTAGGGCCCAATTTCAAGCCCCAGTATTGAGTGACACACAACACACACAACACACACACACACACACACACACACACACACACACACACAGAGTTGGTGTCTAGGAGATGGTTGGATTCTACCAATAGTTAGTTCTCTTCTCCACCAAGCTTCTGCTTCCACCAGGGGTTACCCGGAGCCCTTTCAGGTAAGCAATCTTTGGTGTATAGTCCTCCTCACACTACCCCTGTGAGTTAAGTATGGAAAGCCAACAGGACTGCTGCTCTCTGATGGTGATGTGTCTTCCCACCACCAGAACTCCAGTGGAGTGGGCCCTGGGGCAGCAGAGCTGGGGTCAGGGCCAGGTAGGTGGTATCTGGGTTGTGGGGCAGAGAGGTTGGAGGGGACCGATGGCCTACTCTACAGTGAGTTCTTATTCTTTGGACTGGATTTGCTGTGAGGAGGTAGGAGGCTGCCACAGAGAGGTGCCCCAGTGTTGTCTCCTCTGTGTATACCTTTTTGCCAGGTGTTGAAGCAGCAATGCCCCCCGCCCCTCGTGGGATGAAGCCCCCTGATCTTGGATTTCCAGCCTCCAGAACCAGGAGTCTAAATCAACGTCTATTGTTTTCCCCATAAGTTACCCATGAGTCTCAGATGCCAGGTTATAGCCTCAGAGATGGATTAAGACAGAGACCAAGTAACTGACCCACTGATCTGTCCACCAAGGAGAGCACACCTGGTTCCTAGCCCACAGTTCTGATGTCAAGCCCTGGTCCTTCCTACCTCATGCCCAGTGGTGTTCCTCAAAGCCAGCAGGCCTGGGAAGGCAAGAGCTGAAAGCATTCCCTGGCCTACAAAATGGCGGCTGAGCCCCTTCTGCTTGGACATCAGGCCTGCTCCCTCGCTGCCCTGGAATCTTTGGGAACCTCAGCACAGCCTGTTCTTTGGGCTGGCTGGCTTTCAATATGTTCTCCCAGGCCTCACCCTCTCACCCGCGCCTTTGTTTGCAGCTCTCTAGTTTTCCAAACCCAAGCCCCTGATTGACGGAGAGCGGCTGCCAAGCACATCTGGCCCCGAGCAGCCAGTTATCCAGGTGTTGGGGAGACCCAGCCAATGGGTCACCCGCGGTCAGTGTGCAGCCCTCCGATTGGCCGAGGCCTGCCCCCCTTATCTGAGGAGCCTTCCTCCTGAGGACAGGCAGAGGGGGAGGCAGAGGAGGAGAGACAGGGCCAAACATTTGGAAACGCTTGCCTTGCAAAGACTCAGCCAAGAAGGGAGATTTAAACATTTCTTCTACCCACACAATTCAAGAAAGCTTAGCTTGGAATTTCCTAATTTTTATGCTTCCTTAAGATAAAGTGTCATAGGTGCAGAAAAACTTTCCTTTGGTCCGCAGAGGTAAGACTCAGTGCCCACCCCTGGTATTGAGAAGCAGATAGGAACCAGGGAGGGTCCAGGGAAAACTGTCTTACAAATATTAAAAATAGCCCCGAGAGGGCAAAGGACTTGCCACGATCGCACACAGACAGTAGCCACGAGGAATCTGAGCCAGTCTTGCTCTTATCTACCTACTTCTGCCTCTCAGAACGGAAGGTTCTGTGGACAGAGGGTACGGGCTGAGCTTGAGGAAAGGCGGCTTCCAAGCCTTTGCTCAGAGCTCTGTGGTTTGAAGATCACAGGCTATTGAGTCCTGAAAAGATCATCATTTTGCAAATGTTAGTGTTTCTGTCAAGGTTCAAGCCAGTGCACTGCACATCCTGTGCCTGGGTAATGCGGTCTGCTGGTCCTGAGAAGTACAGATGAGGAAACTGAGGCATAGAAAGTTTATGTGCCACCACAGTAGGGGAAGAGCCAGGGTTTGTCTCCAGATTCTTCCTTCTCTACCTCCTCTGGGCTCTTCCAAGCTTTCAATAATCAAGCCATGACACTGCAGGCAAGCACAGCCCCACCCAAAAGGGCCAAAGGGAGGCAACGAGAGGTTCCTTTAGGGTCATTCGCATAGCTGAGAGGGTTTGACAACCAGGAAAGGATGCTGGGGCATGCAGCACAGGTAACATAGGAAGTCAGTAACTTCTTTGGGTTTGATGGGACAACAGGACACAGAGGGAGAAACCAGCAGGGGACCAGATGGGACTGCCCTGGTATTAACACCACTGGACTTCCCTGGCCGTTGGTGTGTGTGTGGGGGGGTAGCGTGGTTCACTGCAACCTGGCCATAAAAAACAAAGTCCTGCCCCATGCTCCCTTCACCTCCAGCACCTGCTGGGGGGAGCTTTTCTGACTCAAGATGGGTTGTGTGAGACCCTGTGTGAGAACCCCGGGGGCTGACCCCCAAAGATACGCCTGCTTTGTACCATATGGTGTTTTCTGGAAAGCAGGTCTAATTGCCAGCATTTAAAAGGTGGAACCATGGATTGCACATCAGCCTCCCTGGCTTCTTTTGCGAAATGGGAAGGTTTGGTACCAGGGGACCTTCGATCTGTTTGGCAGTGTGGCTGACTCTGAGTGTCGCTTGAGCTGCCACATGGCTGTCCCAGCTCCTCCCGCCCTTGTCAGCTACTCCCTCCCTGTCACCCCCTGGGCCTTGGGCCTGTCATGTGCTCAGAGGACATGGAGAATGACTCCTGAGGCTCAGCAGGGCCAGGAGCTGCACACAGCCCTTCTCTACCCCATACTGCTCCAAGGTGGTCTGCTGTGGGGGCCTTGCCTTCCACAGCAGTGGTGTGCCGGATTCCTGTCGAGTCTGGCATTCTGAGTGCACATTAGAGCACCAGGCTTTACTCCAGGTCAGCACCTCCCAGGTGGCGGCTGTCCCTGCAGAAGCCTGGGCCTTGTCCTGTGTTTCATAGTAGCAGCCCCACCCCGCCCCTTTCATTCTAGGTTCTCTGCTTCCAGAACGGTCATAGCTGCATCCCTGAGAGCCATGGTCCAGGTAGAGGGGAGGAGGCCAGCAGGAGACACATATGGCAGGCAGGTGCGCTGGAATGTGGCTGATTTGGGAGGGGTAACCAATTTCAGCTTTTGGATCTCACCAGGTTGCCTGCACACCTGGCCTAGGTGAGCTGACAGAGGAACGAAGAGCTGGGCCCTGCTCTCAGAAAAGACAAGTTCACTCCTGGGTTCACGTGGGCTCCAACTGGCCTGCCCTCCCCCGGGAGGCTGGATGCCACCCGTCCCGTCTCACATTCCCAATTACACACCACTACTTGAACGCAGGCACAGCTGTCAGGACCTGGGGCCCCACTCCTCCTGCCTCTCACCCCTTCCTGTGTTCCCGGGACAGTGCTCCACTTTCTTCCTTTGGCTACAGAAATTTGCCTCTTCTGGTTTCCAGGTTCAGGGAAGGGTTAGATCCAACACACATGTCTACAGCCAAGGGTGGGGCCAAAGGATACACTTCCAGGTCAAGGGTGCCAGGGTCCCTGCAGAGTCAGGCCACGGGAGGTGTCCTTTTGCAAATGAGGCCTGGAGGCACTCAGCAGTATTCTGTAAGGCCAGGTATCCACAGAGCAGGCTCTGTGCTCAGGAGTCCATGGGCAAAAGGCCAGCTTGGCCCCTGTAGCCTGGTGACTCACTAGCTCCTATCCAGCCCGTCTTCATCAGAGCTCTGGAGCCCAGGCCAGGTCTCTGGCCCCATGCAGCTGGGTGACATTTCAGAGCTTGGCAGCTTTTGATGGTCTCAGCTCCTCTGGGCTCTTCTGCCATTGTTGTCAGGGGTGGATGGGTTTTGGGAAGTGTGTGTGTGAGAGAGAGAGAGAGAGAGAGAGAGAGAGAGAGAGAGAGAGAGAGAGAGAGAGAGAGAGAGAGAGAGAGATGTATTTGCTCCATGCTAAGCTGAAACTGAGCTGAGAACAGGGTTGGCCTGGGGTGAGACTATGGGCAGCGGGTCTGCCAGCTCTGGTGCCAGCTTCCAGTTGTCACATCCTGATGTGTTCATGGCATCTCAGAGCCTATTAATAAAAGGAGACTCCCAGTTGGGTGCTGCTGGTTCATGCCTGAAACCCTAACTTTGTAGAAGGCAGAGATGATTGAGGTTCGAAGCCAGCCTGGGCAGAAAAAAAACCTTTCAAACTCTTATCTCAGAGTAACCAGCAAGAAGCTGGCAGTAGGATTGTGGCTCAAATGGTAGAGCCCTACCCGTGAGCAAAAAAAGCCAGGCTAGGGTGTGAACCCATGAGTTCACAACTAAAAATGGGGATTCCAGAATGACCTGGGAGATTGGCGTGACCAGACCCCATGTGTGCAGAACCACACACACAAGCTACCCAGCATGCCTTGCTGTCCTTGATGCCTCAGTCTCCCCTCTGTTTCTCCTCTCTCTGTTCTCCTTTTCTGCAGCTTAACTCACAACCACCACTGGCTCTCGCCATTCTTTCTGGGTGTTCATTCAGGTAGCATTTCCCCCAACCTTCTAGGCAGCCTGTAGGATGTTCCAGATCCTAGCACACTAGAACCTTCTAGGTCCCACCAGCACCTCTGTTTCCTCCAAGGTCATCTGTTTCTCCCTTGTTTGAATTGCAGTCTCCTCTTCTGAGACAGAGGCAGATAAGCAAGATGGTCTCCTATGCTCTCTCCAGGAAGCCTCTGATGGCACGTTGGTACATACACAATCTTCCAGGACATGGGCTCACCATTCCCGCCCCACCAGCCTATCTCACAGCTCTGTGATCTCTCTCTGTCTCTCTGTCTCTCTGTCTCTCTCTGTCTCTGTCTCTGTCTCTGTGTCTCTGTCTCTCTCTGTCTCTCTGTCTCTGTCTCTGTCTCTGTCTCTGTCTCTCTCTCTCTCTCTTTCTCTCCCTCTAGGGATGGCCTGTAGAGGGCGCCCTCAGATTCTTTTCCAGACCAGTTGGATTAGCAGAAGCTGGAAATTTCAGAGCAAAGCGCACCTTGTCTTTGCTCCTGACCTTGCCAGGTCTCGTTTTCCCCTTGAGGACCCCGAGTGCTGAGAAGACCTCAGCCCTGCCGGTGGCATCCCCATGGACAACTACCTGCCACCGGACATGACTCCGCCTAAACTGTGCACGGGAGGCCTTAGGGGGAGACGAGAGATGGAACAGAAAATAGAACTTTGGCAGATAGAATGCCAGTCCTGTGTGCATCTGTAGTTGTGGGGAGCGAGCTGGAGGGGAGGGGAGGAAATGAGACTCCCCAAACATCTAAGCTTCTTCAAGAGCACTTAAGATTCTTCAAGATTGTCCTTATTTTTGTTTTCCCAAAGATCCCATGTTGGCTAGATTCGTGGACGAGGGGAGAAGATGGGTTCCTGGTAGCCTGCGCCAGTCACAGGTCCTGCTCCTCAGCACTGCCAGTCCCCGCCCTGGGGTGGGGGCTCTGCGCAGCTGCCTCCGTTCCCATATCCCCTCTGTCCTTGTGGCCAGGCCCTGTGTGGCCACAGTAAGGAGGTACTAAACTACAGCCCAAGCCTCCTCCAGACCACCATCTCAGTGCTGCCCCATTCGGGCCTGTCTGGAGTGAGGGCCAAGCAAGGCTGTGCCACCCAGAGCAGCCTGAGGCAGAGAGGTGTTGGCACCCACGGGTGTGTCTGAAGGCTGGGGACTGACTGAGGTGAGGACTACGGGAGGCACTAACAGGGCATGGCAAGGCCTCTGCTGTGAGGCACACTGGAAGCACTGTTTATTGTGATGTTTACACATGCCCAGAACCCTCGGGCCATTCCCAGGCCTGTCCTCCTTCAGAGTGCCCCACTGCTTGTGAGGGTGGACTCAGGATGCAGAGGAGAGAACCACACCCGTCCCCAACAGAGCGTCCCAGCGCGTCCCTGAGCCCCGCCAGGGCACAGGGGGCCTCTGCTAGGATGGGGTGACATTCTGGAAGTTGGCTCTAGTCAGGTAGCTCATCTTCTAGGCCCTTCCTCAGGAAGGAGCAGAAGCCAGTTTTAGCTTTAGGATCCGCTTTTCAGTGTGCCTGTGGATTTATTTCCTCCTAAACGAAATGAAACAAGAAAAGGCAGCACTGGAATCTTGCCTTCTCTGTCTCACCCTGCTGAAAATTTGCAGTCACCGTGCAAGTCCCCTGCGTGTCTCCTGTTCTGACATCTGGAAGACAGCCTGGGGGTGGAGGGAGGAAGGCATTGACCTGTGGAAGGATGGAGGAGGCTCTGGAAGCATCCACATTCCTGCTAGTTCCCACCTCTGAGCTGAGCAGAGCTGAGCCATATTGCAAGCCTTTTGGCTCCTCCTGGGAGCTGGTGAAGTCATCGGGTTCTGAGCAGTTTACTTGGGATGAATGGTGCATATATTTTCCTTCCACAAAGAAACATCAGCCTGGCTCTGCCTGCCTTCCTTCCTTCCTTCCTTCCTTCCTTCCTTCCTTCCTTCCTTCCTTCCTTCCTTCCTTCCTTCTTCCTTCCTTCCTTCCTTCTTTCCCTCCTTCCTTCCTTCTTTTCATTCTTTGTTGACCATGGGGCTTCAACTCAGGATTTGGATGCTGTCCCTGAATTTGTTTTGCTCAATGCTAGTACTTTGAGCCACAGCTCCACTTCTGGTTTTCTGGTGGTTAATTGGAGAGATGGTTAACTGGAGAAGTGGTTAATTGCCAGGGCTGGCTTTGAACAGTGATCCTCAGGTCTCAGCCTCCTGAGTAGCTAGGATTACAGGTGTGAGCCACCAGTCCCTGACATCTGGACCTGCCTTTCTTTGTCTTGGCAATTAACTTGAAGAAGCACCTTTAAACAGAGACAAGGCAGAGCACTTGCTTGGCACTGGCTCAGAGAATGAAGCAAAGGTCATCAAAATCAGTCATGGGACCTGGAGCTGGAGAGAATGTTTGGGATTAATCAAAGCCTTGGCTACTCCGTAGGTGTGTAGGGACTGAGCACTGACTCAGATCTGGAGATCTGGGGACTAACAGGCTGGGAGAGCAATGTACTGTATTATTTCTAGGCTGTGCTAGAAGATTCTAGAATGCCCTTATGCCATGGTGCTGGGAAAGGAAAGACAGGCCCAGGGACGCCACCCTTCCAGGGTGACACTCCCTGGGGGAGGGAGGAGAAAGTCCAAACAGGCACCTTTTCCTGGCCCAGGGCTGTGATTAGACAGCAGGCACTGGAGACAGCTTTATGGATGGATGGATGGAGAGGAGATCCCACATCACGGCTGCTTTTATTTAAACAGTAATACAAATGTTCAGCCACTCCATAATTGGCAGACATAAATACAGACAGAAAACAAGCCCTTCTGTTAACAGAGCTACAGACACATTAAATACAACGTGGTAACTTTTTTCATTGGAATCAAATGTCCCTCTCTGGGTGACATAATCTAAGTCTGATGTCCTTCTAGGGACAGGCAAAGCGGAAGCTGCACTCCCCACCCCGCCACAGCGAATGTGTTTACATGCATGGGACTTTTGTAAAGCTGTTGTTCCTTCGTCTAAGCTGTTTTGAATTTACGAGCGATTACAGTGGAAAACTCGCTCTTGCATTGCGACTGGCGTGTAACATCGCGTTTAGCTGCTTGTCCTAATTATCCTGAGATGGTTTCTCGGCTCTGCTGCTCCCTGGCACCCCTGTCTTTCCATCCCCATTCCTTGAAGTAGCAGGAAGAATGCCAGCGCAGTTGCTTGTGAACACTCCCCATGTTGGCTGGGTTCTGGAGTATTATGAACGCATGGCTGCAGCCAGGACTACATTTCATAGCATTCTTGGGCTGGCTGGCTAAGTTTGAGCCGAAGGATCTGAAGCGACTTGCGTCTCTTCAACCTAACTTCCTCTTACTAGGTCCCTCCTCTTAACATGGCCCAGTCATGCTAGGCTGAGGGCCAGGACAGTAACACCAGGGCCTTGGAGACTCACCACATCCAAACTCCAAGACCCCTGGGGCCTTACCTCCACGTGCCTGCTCCCACACCACTCCCTTACCCTCAGCAGCTGGGCATTCCCAAACAGCAAGCACACGCAGACATGTCGCTGTCTCTTCCTTCCACCTCCCCAGCCCTGGGCTTTGTACACGGTAAATGCGCAAGACATACTTGTGGAATGAAATAGAGTTAGTTCAAGAGGCGAGCTGACCTGTCATCCCAGCTACCCAGCAGGCTGAGATCTGAGGATCACGATTTGAAGCCAGCCTGGGCAGGAAAGCCTGTAAGACTCTTATCGCCATTTCCACCGGAAGTGGAGCTATGGCTCGAGAGGTGGAGTGCTAGCTTTGAGTCAAAAAGCTCAGGGAGCTGAGTGAGCACCGTTCGTTCACATCTGTAGCCCTATCTATTTTGGAGGCTGAGATCTGAGAATGGTGGTTTGAGGCCAGCCTGGGCAGGAAAGCCCATGAAACTCAGCTCCACCAGAAAACCAGAAGCTCTAAGTGGTAGAGCACTAACCTTGAGTGAGAAAGGTCAGGGATAGTGCCCTGAGCTTAAGCCCCCTGACCACCACCATCAATAACAATATCAACACAAAAGCTCAGGGACAGCACCCAGGCCCCGAGTTCAAGACCCACAACCAGTGCACATACTTAAAAAAAGAAAATAGGGGCTGGGAGTTTGGCCTAGTGGTAGAGTGCTTGCCTAGCACGCACGAAGATCCGGGTTCGATTCCTCAGTATCACATACGTAGAAAAAAGTGGGAAGTGGTGCTGAGGCTCAAGTGGTAGAGCCCTAGCCTTGAGAAAATCCAAGGACAAAGCTCAGTCCAAGCCCAGGACTGGCAAAAAAAAATAATAATAAAATAAAAGAAAGAAAATAGCCCAGTAACTTCTTTAAAAGTACTCACCTGGGGCCAGGAGTTTGGCCTGGTGGTAGTGTGCTTGCCTAGCATGCACGAAGACCTGGGTTCCATTCCACAGAACCACGTACATAGAAAAAAGCTAGAAGTGGCTCAAGTGGTAGAGCTCTAGCCTTGAGAAAGCCCAAGAACAGTGCTCAGGCCCTGAGCTCAAGCCCAGGACTGGCAAAAAAAAGTACTCACATGGCAAGTAGAACTAGCATTTGATCAGAAAGAGCAAAAGCAATAGACAAGAGCTGATTGAAAGGCACACATAAACTCCTTAGCATGCTGCTCAGGACCCCAGCTCTCTCTACAGTTCAGTGGGTTGGACACAGGCTCCAGGATAAGGCTTCCAAAGGGGGAAAGCAGGCTTGGCTACTGATTATGTGGTGACCTTGGGCTATCCACCTAACCTCTCCGGGTCTCAACTTTTCCACCTGTAAAGTGGTGAGAAAAATTAATTCTCCCTATTGGACTGCCAGGGGGATGAATGAAACCCCATGTGCTCCAGTGAGGAGCCGTGCCCGGCATAGTGGAAGTGGTCAGTGTCTGAGCACAACCTGTACATTACTCACTCTGCTCTAGCTGGGCCTTTGCACGTGCTGTCAATCCATCTCTCATGCTTTTTGCCTGATCACACCTCCTTCCTACTCTGACCCTCTCAACTCTACCATTTCTAAGTGGCTTTCTACTCCTTCCCTCTCAGGTTTCATATTTACTCGCTTCTCCCCCCGGCCAGAGTCCTGAGTGAAGTATATATAATGCAATGTGGATTTGGTGTGGATTTGTTCGGGTCTGTTTGTTTGCACCAGACTGTTAAGTCCTATGTGGGCAGCGAGACCCCCTCTGATTTGCCCCCATGATGTCTCCAGCGGCCAGCACAATGGCAGTCACAGAGCAATTGCTTCATAAGTATTTGAGGGAGAGGACAAAGAGGGGGCTGGGAAGTGAGGACACCTCTGCTTTTAACAGCACAGGGGTCGCGGTGCCAGGGTCCGCAGGTGCCTACGGGGGCATTTCTGTGTTGTCCTCTTTCTTCTCCTTCAGTTAGCCACACAGGTCAGGGCACAGAAACTGTCTCCAGGTCTGGCTGCGTGGATGGATGCTGTCAAGATCAGGGCAGCACTCTTGCCCCACAGCCAATGTCTGCCTCATGGTTCTGTGTGGGTCCAGTGTCAGATGGATGCAAAGAACAATCATCGAAGCTAAGAACCACTGGTTTTAAAATATACAGTTATGTGCATATTACCTTCCCTTTTATAGTTATTGCAAATTTTACAAGGAACAAGCAGTCTTCACAGTCACTGCAGCTGGAACTGCTTGGGTTTGAACCACTGCGTCCCTCACTTTAAAGCTTCTGCTCTTCCTCTGTCCATCCAATAGCCTCTGAGAAGCTACACCTTGGTGAATGGCCCAGTGATAGTGTTGGCACTGCCCAATGCAACAGGATTAAGGGATCTCATAGTCTGTGCACTCAGTAGGACAGCAGTGCTCTCAGTATCTGCTGCCTCTGCCAAGGAAACTCAAAAGTGGGTGTGCCATTTCCTATGCTTTCATCTTTTATCCATGATCAACATGTATATCCATCCATCCATCCATCCATCATCCATCCATCTATCTACCCAGCTAGAAATGGGACCCATAAGAAATATTAAGTAAAATGGCTCTTGTCAGACTCCAAGGATGCCTGGCACAGCATCCACTTGTTAGCTGGACCGAGCTATTCTACAATTAGTATACATTTTAAAATGTAAGTTATCTGTAGAAAATGCAATGTCGTCTGTCCTTGTAAAAAATACGGAAAAATATTTTAAAAATAAAACTCAGCCAGTTTTACTTTACTTCTTGACATGTGCACACCCACCAAGGTTCTTCCTTTGCCTCAGTGATGAGTTAAGAACTGCAAGGCAGGGAAGCAGGGAAACTCTACCCTTCAGTGTCCTGTCTTTCCTCCTCCTTTGTGCCATTCTTGTTAACATCAGAAGGGACATCACAGGGGGCCTTGGGCATCTGTGATCCTCACAAGGCAGCTGTCCTCTTTCTGCTTTTGACCCAGGTTTTCATAGCACGGAGTGGGACCAAATCACTGTCAGGGCTCACACTCCTCCTTACAAAGGCTGGTTTCTGGAGTCTGGCTGTGCTCAGGCACATGCTCCTATGTTATCCAACTTCAGACTCAAAACCCAAGTTCTCACTTAGAATCTCAGTATCAAATACATCACATATTAAGAATGTTACCTAAAAGCCATGTGCTAGTGGCTCATGCCTGTGATCTTAGCTTCTCAGGAGGCTGAGAGCTAATTTGAAGCCAGCCCAGTCAGAAAAAGTCTATGAGACTCTCATCTCTAATTACCTACAAAAATCTGGCAGTGCCACTGTAGTTCAAGTGGTAGAATGCTAACCTTGAACAGAAGAGCTCAGGGACAGCACCCAGATCCCAAGTTCAAGCTTCAAGCCCTAGTACAGACACACACACACACACACACACACACACACACACACACACACACACACACAAGAATATTGGCTCTAGATGATATATATTTCACTATCGTTCACCCTCTAACATCTTCTTTTCTTCTCCTCCCTTCTAATTGCTTCAGATAGTACCACAACTACAAAAATGTTCTCTTCTGATTAAAGTGTGGTACACACACATGTGAGATAACACCATGAAGCCCCTTTGAATAGCTGTCATACAACATGGTATGTGTGAGAAAAACCATGGCTTTGGCTTTGTAGGTTTCAGTGTAGAAATTCCTATGCCTTATGTAAGTCGACTTATTAATTAGTAAAGGCAGGAGAAAGAAGAATTTCAGGGGGTAGGCAGCAGGATATGAAAGGAAGCATAAGCTGCAGGGCCCTGGCTGACTTGCGGACGACAGTATGTTTGCCAGAGTGACCACATGTGACTTAGGATGGATTAGATGAAAACAATCTCCCGGCAAGCAAGGCTGAGGCAGGGAAAAAGGCCAACAGGATGGGGACTGTGGTACTATCAGCCTGGATGAAGGGTCTTATGCCAGGGTAGGCAGTGGTGATGGTACTGAATGAGACTGCTGGGGCCAACTGGAAAGGATGCTGGACCTTTCCCCATGGCAATCAGAAGCTATGGAAAATGCTCTCGATGTTCCATTCAGAAAGAGTCCTCTCGTAGGAGAGGCTGGGATGGCACCAAGACTGTTGTGAATAGTCTGGGTGGGAGGAGTGGGCTCTGGACCTGGGTGGGCCAGGAGGAAGAATTAGCAGGGACCACCAAGAAGGCTTGGAGAGTAGCTCAGGACAAGTAGCTGTGAGGATAAGCCTTGGCTTTCTGCTGTGGGCAGATAGGTTCTCAAACTTCTGAAGTCACTGGGCTTAGAGATCCACTGGGCTGAAGGACCCCTGAGTCTCCTCTTTCCACCTGGCAGCCTGTGAAATACTCTGCTGCTCTTCTTTCCCACTTGGGAGAGCACCCTTCAGCAAGGAAAAGAAAAGATTGCACAGGGCATATTGTTTTGTTAGAAAACCCATGATGCAAATAAAAATATAGCATCTCGAGCTTGGTTAATTTGCGGGGAAGGAGCCGTGCCTGCCCGTAGATTCCGGACAGAAGCCCCAGGGGCCTGTGTAAGCACTCCTGAGTCATAAGTAACGGGGACCCTGCTGTTGCCTTCCCTTGTTAGGGCCTTGGCATGGGCACACCATGACCTCAGAACTTCTGAAGTCCCTCTTGAGCAATTGGGCACGGTTCTCTTGAATTCTGTGAGACAAGGCTGCCTGCCTGCACGTCTGGAGAGGAGCTAGGCCGTGTTTATGCTAACAGAACCTTACTTTTTTTTTAAGTATAAAACCATTGTCTTTCCCTCACACTGGTAACAAACTTCTTTGTGTAACACGATGTGCTTCCCACTCCTGGGTGAGAAGCTGAGACTGTGTCACACAGGAAGTCAAGGCTGCTGGAGGCCCAGGGCCAATTCTAGGATGGTCCCAGGCCATGCATCGATCAGATCAGGGTTTCATCTTCCCCCGGGAGCACCCTCGTTGAAAGTGAAGCAGTATGCTGGCCCTGGGAGAGAAGTTTACAACCATCTCCTCTCATTCAGGTCTTCTCAATTCATGTATACCTTGCCGCTTGCTCTACATTTGATCCAAATATGCAAGCTTACCCAAGAGAACAAACCACAGAGATGGGACTACTGTTAAAATCACTCCTTTTTCTCCCAGGATCCCAACTACTGAGACAGAGCACTTACTCCAGTGGGCGTTGACGAAGAAAGGAAGGGATTTGCAGTGCCGAGGCACTGGGGAAACATCTCTCTGGTTCTAAACTTCGCTCCCAAAGCGGGGAGGGGAGTCTAGAAAAATACTTAGGTGAGGAGGGACCCCAGGAGCCAGAAGAGTAATCATTGCCCTCCGTCAATCATTCTAAATGTTCACGTCCATACTTAACAGCATGCACTTAGAGCTACATTTTGTATTTGTCTTTTCAGAAAAAAGAAAACAACCAATCAACCAACAAAACAATTCTTGTTTTTTTGTTTTGTTTGTTTTTTTTCTCCCATTCCTGGGCTTAAACTCAGGGGCTGAGCACTGTCCTTGGACTTTCTCAAGGCTAGAGCTCTACCACTTGCGCCACAGCACCACTTCCAGCTTTCTTCTTTGTATGTGGTACCGAGGAATCAAACCCAGGTCTTCGTACATGCTAGGCAAGCACTCTACCACTAGGCCACACTCCCGGCCCCCAACAAAAAATTCTTTGAGCCTACAGTCACAATCGTTATTCTCTGAGGTAAGTCAAGCCCTCAAACCCAGACAACAATAGGGAGCAACAGGAGCAGCTGCTGTTATTGAAGGCCACAGACCTGTCTGGTACTTCTGATTCCAGATCCTTCACTTCTCATGAGACTCGAGGGGGCATTCGTAAGAGTGTACAACTGAAAGATGGCTCTGAGCTCAGAGGTATTATAGGACATGAACTTAGGGCTTAACTTAGGCAAGGCCAGCATCTTCCATGGTGGACAGTGATGTGAGATTTGGCCACTTTACTGTTCACAGAAGTTGCCATCAAGATCATTCAATTCACCTTGGAGCACACAGTGTGGACAAAACCCATGCCGGGGCTCTCCGTTCTCCTTAGCGCTCAGGACCCTGCCCTGAGGCCCGCTGGACTCAGAGACGGCTCATGGCAGTCCATCTCACTGCAGTTTGCTTTGATCAAGCCCAGGACTTGAAATTAGGTGAGCACATTGTGAAATTTCTGCAACTCTTCTGAGTTTGAAGATATGAATACAGTCCAAACACCTGATTTTACAGACGGAAAAACTGAGCTCCAAAGATGTGAATGATTTGTTTTTTCCAGTCGTGGGCCTTGAACTCAGGGCCTGGGCACTGTCCTTTGGCTTTCACAAGGCTAGCACTCTACCAGCTGAGCCACAGCACCACATCCAGCTTTTTCTGTGTATGTGGTACTGAGGAATCAAACCCAGGGCCTTGTGCATGCTAGGCAAGCACTCTACCCTTAAGCCACAGGCACTGGGCAGTGAATGACCAGGTTACTTAATTAAAAAAAAAATAACAAGGGGCCGGGAGTTTGGCCTAGTGGTTAAAGTGCTTGCCTAGCATGCATGAAGACCCAGGTTTGATTCCTCGGTACCACATACATAGAAAAAAGTCGGAAGTGGTGCTGAGGCTCAAGTGGTAGAGCTCTAGCCTTGAGAAAGTCCAAGGACAGTGCTCAGGCCCTGAGCTTAAGCCCAGGACTGGCAAAAAAAAAATAACAACCATCATCACTTCTGCCAGTTGGAGGCTGGGCAGTGGAGGTTTAGGGCCTGCACCACCAGAGCTCAGGGGTGTCTGTGAGCCCTTAGCACTCTTAGCCTAGAACCTCTCACACAGAGCAGCTTTCCTTCGGGATGATTCTCCTCCAGGGGATCCTTACTGAGCTCTGGAAGCTGCGAGGCTGGCACAGGAGAACCAGTGAGAGAGGGGGCGGAGAGGGGGGAAAGCTGGATGGTGGAGCTGTCGAAACAGGAAGGGCACAGGGCAACTGCTGTTTCACCCTGGCTGAGTGCGTGGCGAGCCCCTGGACGCTGCCCCTCTCTCACACGTGGTTGGGATTCAAATGGTCCGGGCTGTTCTTCCTTCCCATCTCATCCAGTGAACGGGGCAGTGGAGTTGGTTTTCGGGTCCAATTCTTGCTCCCTGGCTCCAGGAAGTCTGTACTTTCCCCCTCCGCCTTCAATTCCTCCTCTTCCTCCTCCTTTTCCAGGAAGCAGATGGACAGGACCTCATCTGGCATCAGGCCTCCAACACCTCCTGTCTTACTCTCACTTTCAAATCGACTTTGCCTCTGCCTCCTCTTTTCCTGCCTCGTAATACTTTATCTGGTGGAGAAAAAACAGACTGCAGGACCCATGTGTACCAGACAGCCATACTAAGAATCACAGTTGGCCTGAAAGCTAGCTCTGGTTGACTCAAAAGGTCTTTTTTTTTTTTTTTTTGGCATTCCTGTAGGGTCTTCCTCTCAGGACCCGTTGTCTAACCCCTGTGGTTTCTTTCTCAGAGCACCAAGGCCCTTTTAAATCCTCAGAAACCAATATCTGGATTGGATTAATGAGCAAAACAGAGCTACAAAACCAGGGGGTCTAACTTGTGCCCTGCCAGCTCTGGCTCTGCAACACCGGCTTTACTTAGGTGAGACTCAGGAATTTGGAACCCACCTTGGAAGGCACTGTTTCTCAAAGGGGACCCCCGATTTTGCCCGCATCAAGCCCTCCGTGTGTGTGTGTGTGTGTGTGTGTGTGTGTGTGTGTGTGTGTGTGTGTGTGTGTGTAAGAGCGCAGGTATCTGACCACTCGGAGGACAGAGAATGACGAGCCTCCCGTGGGCATTGGCAGAAGCAGAGGGGGAAGCCGGGTCCTAATTCCCCAGGACTCCCAGTCACTGAAAGGTGCACCTCACGGAGTTGAGGAGGCCCCAAACCAAGGCTGGCTGGCTGTATCTTGGCCATGGTGGACACCAGGCATGGCTTGTCCTCAGGGACAAATGCTAACTCCAATCCTCAGGCTCCAGCCCCCAGGGCTTTGGTTATTATGGTAAGACTGAAATGGAGGAACAGAGGGTGAGCAAATTCAGCAGTGGTCCTCACTGGATTACGTGGAAAATGGACGATACAACTTTTGTGTGTGGGGGGGGGGAGGGCGGGAGGGGAAAACAGAGAGTGAGAGAAGGGGGTGCTATTTTATCCAAAAAGAAATGTACTTATGAGCTGACGTATGTAACTGCAACCCCTCTGCACATGACCTTTATAATAACAATTTTAAAAGTTAAAAAACCTGACAATAATTAGGAAGACCAACTTGTCTCCACAGTCCAGGACAAGCTGACTCACCTCTAGGGTAAGGAGGCAGCAGACAAACTCATTCAGATATTGGCAGAGATAGACTTGCGCGACATGATTGAAACCATGGCTAAAATGCATTAGCATTCCATGGTATTTCAAATAGGACAATTTTGTGTTTTTTTTAAATTGACAGTTCCAGTGTAAGGAGATCCCTCTGCCTCTATCCTACCCCCCCCCACCCCCATGGCTGTAGGCTCTGCCCCTCAGACCAGCTTCCTTGGGCTCTTCCACTTTGGGCCCTCCAGAGATCCCAGAACTCACTCACTAAAAACACTGAGAACAGCCTCCCACTTCCAATCAGCACATTTTATTTGTTTGTTTTGGTTTGGTTTGCCTGTTTGTACATCCTGTCCCTGCTGCAGGCCACAGACTAGCACATTGAGGTTAAGAGAGGTTGAGCCACTTGCCCAAGGCTACACAGCTGGTAGGTGACAAAGACAGGATTGAGGGCTACGTCTGGCTAACAGGGAAGTCTACATTGGTTGCACTTCTTTTCCTGGGAGACATGCTCCTCAGATGAGAAACCAAGATCTCAGGCAGCGGAGATTTCCTACCTGCAGGTACCTGAGAAGCAGCTGGCTGAGATGACCTGTGCACCCCCGCCCCCCAAACACCTGGGTGGATTCCTGACACACTCCCCAGGAACTTCAGCTTCTCATGGGGCAGCCATCTCTCATAATAGTGACCAGCCACACAGGAGATAGCCTTGGGAGAATGATGTTCGAAGTGAGAGGGCATGATGTTTAAACAAACTCCAGCCCTCCCTGACCATGGCTTCCCCACCTGTAAAGTGGGGTGACAGCAGCCGTGAGAGCTAGGTGATATTTATAAAAACCAGCATATACCCAGAGGGTAGAGAGCTTGCTTGGATTCACAAGGCACTGGATTCTACCTCCCCTACTGCAAAAAATAAACACCTATATTACGAATGTGCTGTGCAAGAAACAACAGAGACACAACTGAAGACATGAAAACAATGAATCATCTCAGCAAAGCAAAATTTACTTCTGTACTGAAGAACGTGCCATTATGCCAAAATCCTGTCAAGCAAACACCCAGAAATAGGTGGGCTGCTCCCCTTTTACCCCTAATGCAGTAAGCCCCACCCCTCTGCTCTGATTGGCTGAGTTTAGGTTCACAATCTGCTCAGGATTGGCTAGTTTGAAGAGACTAGGAGGTATTAGCCTAAGTGACCTTTAAAAGACCTTGAGGTAAGATTGAAGTCTTCATTACTCACACTTTATTTCTTTACTTGCTGATTTTTGTCTTAGCAGAGCCAAGCCTGATGAGAAAGAATTCTCATGATATGGACAGAAAGGAAGTAACATCGATAGAAAAGACAGCTTTACTGGAGTGTTACAGTTCTCAGTATCACTCTGGAACCAGAGTGCTTTGCTAGTGCCAAGCATTTTGGTGGCTGAAGGGATTGAATCTTGAGCGATTTGATTGACTGGGATGGCTCTCTGGTCACATGCAGACCAGCAGAGAGGGCTGAAACTGGGGCAGGAAGCAGCAAAGCCAGGGAGGGTTGTCAAATAAAACTTAAATATAAGACACTTCATACAACATTTAGTACACCCTTTATGCTAAATAATTTTGTTCCTTACCCAACGTTTAAATTTAACTGTGCATCCGCATGTTTGTTTACTAAGCCTACAACTTTAGGACTGTCTCCATACACTGAAGAAGGGAGACTCACTCCGTGCCACTTTGGCCACTAGGAGTTAGGGAGCAAGCAGGAGACAGACAGTCTCGGGTCTTCCGTGTGCAAGGCTGCCAGCAAATCATTGCTCTTGCTAAACTACGCCTCTTGAATTTTGCACAAGGACTCCAATACTTCTCTCCAAGTTGTCGACTTTTCCCATGTGGTGAAGGTATTTACTGGCCATTCACTGCCATTCCTCTTTGATGCCCTGGTGCTCTGCCTTAGCCCCTGCTCTTCCTGCTTGGATTGTGTCCCAGTGTGCTTCTGAGTCTGAGGAGAAGGAAGCACACGCTGTCATCTTCCGATGAGAACCATTTCATGCAGAGATTCTCGGAGTGTGATCCAAGGACCACCAATGATGATTTTGCAGAAATGCAAATGATCAGAAGCTGGGGGAGAGCCAGGAAATCTGCGTTTCCACCAGTCAGGATGGCGGGGAGACACAAAGCCTGCTGCGATCTGAGGATCTCCAGTTTAGGGAACTCGCCTTGAGATAGCAGAGAGTCTAGGCAGAGGTTGGTGGTGGCTCAGGCACCGAGCACCACTGTTCCTATTCTGTCTGTGGGGGACTGTGAGGCCGGAGGATTCCTGCCCACTCTGCCTTGTGGTGTCCACTCTGCTTTGTGTGCTTTCTCCAAGGAAGCAGCTTGCTGGGGGCTGGGGGGAGGAGCTGGCACTATGCCACCAAGTGGGAACATCCTGCTGGGTAGAAGAGGACCACGATGCTTTTGTTCTGGTCCTTGACACAGCCTATTCTCTGCCACCCAGTCTGCAGGTTCCCAGCCAAGAACAAAACTGACACGTGCTGCCAGTTGGCCTTGCGAAGGGAGGTGGCCCCGTGCCAGCCTCTGCTAATTGCTAATTTGCACTGAAACAGCAAACAAAGCCCTCAAGTGAATGCTTTGATTATTTGGCTTTGTCTACCCCAGGCTCTCATCACCACCCCCCCGGGGGACTGTTCCCCAACTCTGGAGCCATGCACCCCAGGAATCCAGGAGGCCACTCGGGCGAAGGGCACTCATTCACCCAGCCCCAGAAAAAGCTGCCTTCTCGTTGTAGCTAATTGGGCCGGGGGAGGAGCTGGCTTTCCTTTGGTTCTGTTTCTTTCCAGTGGATGTGTTTTACCATGAAGGAGAGAATATCGTGATGTCTCTGTCGGGGGTGCAGAGCTTTGGAGAGACGAGCCCATTGTAACCTTGATAATGTCCAACCCTTCCAGCTCTCCAAGGCTCACAGCATCTGTGGGGTTCAGCCAGTGCTCCCCAACAGGAAGAGGCCCTGTGTCCTCATTCTCTCTCATTCTCCCACTATCACCCTGATGTCCCTCTGCCAAGTCAAACTGGACTAAAGAAACCCACCGGCCTCAAGCATTCAACACTTTTCCAGCATTTACTAATGGCAGAGCTGGGTGTGGTGATGCATGTCTGGAGGCTGATACAGGAACATCATGAGTTCAAGACCAGGCAGGCTCCACCTCCAGAACAAAACATGGAGGGGTGGGACAAGGGGGTGAAATCACATCCCATGGTCACCCTCTGACCACCCACTCCCTCTTCCAGCTTCCCAAGGCCTCAGGAGTCTGGGTACCAATTCTCATGGGGGTCCCCCCGGCACATCTTGGAGCTACTTTCCCAAGGGTGGACTCGGTGGTAGGACCTTGGTTCTGGAAGAAGGTAAGAGAGAAGAACTTGTAGGCAGGGTTCTAGGAAAGGAGCATTTGTGTCACCACTGTGTGCTTAAGCTTTTTTACAAAGCTGCTAAGTTTTCCCCCAGAGCAACTGTGCTGTTTCTCACTCCCACTGGCAGTGCAGGAGAGTTTCAGTTGCTCCATTGCTCCGCCCAAACTCGCTGCTATTACTTGCTGAGTTACCCTGGGAAGAGCACGGTAACATTTCATCGTGGTGCAGTCTGCATTGTGCAAAGATGAACGTCGCATGCATTTTCAATGCGCATCGTGGCGGGTGAGATCCCTGTTCAAGTGCTTTTCTCATCTTTTAAATTGGGTCAGTTATTATATTAATCTTGAGATTTCTGTATATATTCTTGCTATAAAGCAAAGATATTTGTTTGCAAAGATTCCTTTCTCATCTGTGTTTTTTGAGTATTATTTTTTATTAGCATGCATTAATAATACAAGGAGTTTCATTGAGAGAAACTACATAGGTAGGTATAGCACTCTGGTTTGTTTTTCTTCTCGTTGACACTCATTTGAAGACCAGATGTTTTCAATTTTAGTGAAAAACAATTTATCATTGCTTTCTTTTGTGGATTGTGCTTTTGGTGTCATATCTAAAAAATCTTGGCTTAATCCAAGGTCACAAAGATTGTCTTCAAAGTTTTCCTTTAAATGTTTAATAGTTTTCCTAATTTCATTCATGTCTATGACTCACTTTGGTTAATTGCTGTATTTTGTACAAATCAGAAATCAAAGTTCATTTTGTTGCACAAGGGTATCTGATTTTTCCAGCATTTATTGTTGAAAACACTACCTGCCTTTGTTGAAAATCAGCTAGCTTTATGTGTACACCTTTATTTCTGGATTCTGTGTTTGAGTTTATTGGTCTGTCTGTTTTCTCACCAGTAATGCATGAAATCAAGTAGCATAAACACTTTATTTTTCTCTTCCACTCTTTTTTGGCTCTTGAGATTATTTTTACTTTTATTTGAATTTTCGAATCAATTGATCAATTTCTGCAATTGTCTTTGAGGAATAGTTGGGGCAAGTGTTGGCTTTCTAAATCCATTTGGGAAAATTCACATCTAAACAATACAGACTCTTCTGACCCATAAACACAGCCTTATATCCTTCCATTTGTTTTGATTTTTCTTAATCAGTACTTGGATATTTCAAAACATAGTTTTACTTTTGACTATTCAACATGATTATTTTTATTTTAATATTTATGTATTTATTTATTTATTTTAGGTCCAAGACTGGGATTTGAACTCAGCACACGACCCCTTTTCTCTTGGGCTAGCACTCAACTAACTGATGTTTTTTTTCTTTTCTGATGCTATTGTAAGGGGAACTTTAAATGCCAATTTCTGATCATGAATTCTTAGTATTTAGAGATATAGCTGGATTTTGTGTGTTTTCTTTAGAAACTCAATTATTAGTTTTAAATAGCTTTTTCCTGCTTTGGTAGATTCTATTGTATTTCCTATGCCAAATATTATGTTTTCTGTAAAATAAAAGGTTTTCTTTCTCAGCCAGGCGCCAATGGTTCAAAGCCAGCCCGATGGGCAAGAAAGTCCATGAGACTTATCTCCAATTAACCTCAGAAAACAGAAGTGGTGCTGTTGCTCAAGAAGTAGAGCACAAGCCTTGAGCTGAAATGCTCAGGAACAACACCCAGACCCACAGTTCAAGTCCCATGATTAACCAAAACTAAAAAAGTTTTCTCTCTCCCTTTCCCACCTGAGTGTTTTTTAATTTCCTTCTCTTGTCTTATTACACTGGTTGCAGCCTCCAGTATAATGTAAATGGAGACAAAACCCCCAACATTTTGTCTTAGCCTTGATCTTAGAAGAAAAGTATTTGATTTTAACCCATTAGATATGGCATTAACTATAGATTCAAATTTTATTTCAGGTTAAGGAAGTTCTCATAGTTTGAATTTGCTGACATTTTTCGGAACAGAAGTAAGCACTGGATTTTGAAAAATTTGCCCATGAGGATAATATGTGCTCTCTCCCCTTTTTCTGTTAATAGTGCAATATATTAATTTTTAATATTAAATGAACTGGTATTGCTAAGCTAAATCCAATTTGGCAACAAAGTATTTTTTTAAAATAATTTATTTTACTAATGCACCTTGATTGGCATCACTCCCTTTCACATTCTCATCCCCCTTTGACGCACCTCTCCCCTTCCTTTCCTTAGCGTTGTGGTAGAGACAATGAATACTTGACTGCATTCTTCTCCCCTTCCTCCCTTCTTCATCTTCCTCTCTCCCCTTGCATGTACCCATTTCTTAGTGTTTATTTTGCTGGGCTTTGACCTAGTCTTTCTAAAAGATTATATGATTTGAGCTCTCCAGTCTATCATACTTCAGTTAATTCATTTGTAACCACTTCCATGCCACCCACTTATAGATTTATAGGCACATTCTAGCTACCACACCAATGACAGACACCATGGCTTATTTCCCTTAGTGTCATTTTTTCCAAACCTTTCCGTTTTCTTTTGAATGGTCCAGTATCATTCTTCCTAATTGATGAGGGAATTCCATTGTGTATATATGTCACATTTTCTTGATGCGTTCATCCACTGCGGGCCTCTGGACTAATACTGTATCTTGGCTGTGGTGAGCAGTGCGGCAATGAACGTCGTGGCTTTCGTGTAACCTTGCTTGTGATCTATTGGTGAAACGTCCAGGAGTGGCAGAATTAAAGCCTATATCACCTTAGAAAACTCCTGAACCAACAGAAGAAGACTTTAAAGCAGAACAGCGGGGCTGAAGGGACTACCAGGAAGGCTCAGAGTGACCTGAGGAACAGGGCCTGGGAAGCAGGGGTGGAAGGGGGTCTGCCTGACATGGAATCAGGCGACGGTAGAATTCTGGCAAGCTCTGGGAAAAGCAGAATCTGTCAACTGTGAAAGTACACATTTATCCGGGGAGATTTTCAACGAGGGAGTTGAAGATTTGAATGTCACCCCTTTACCTGCCCCCTGCTCATCTCCTGCCCCACACCTGAAAGGGAGCCTCTGATCTGGTGTGCCAGCATTAGACTTGCTTGCTCTACACCACCATGTGTTGTGTGGCTTCTCTCACACACAGGTGTGAAGATTATGCTTAGTGGTTGTATCAGCAGTTTAACTTTATTTATGTGCTTTGATTATGGAGTCGTGTCTCACGTACCAGTTTTTAACCATTAATAAATTGTCTCTGGTTTGGGCTGTGTGACAATCAGGCCGCGCTTTCATTTTTATCATTTTATGTTGGAGTTACTCAGGGCTTGGGAGAGGGACCTTGGTGTCATGTGGACATGCGAGCGGACGGCAAGTCCTGTAGGGACCATGACCAGGACCCCCACTGCCCTCCCCCTGGATCTGGTGACAGCCTCCAGTGTCACCAGGGCATTTCCCACTGGGAAGCATCAGCCTGGACTCTGCCCTGGTGACTCAGGGGGAGGTAAGCTGGGCCCCACCCCGGGAGCCCCCCTGGCGTGACTCAGGAAACACAAGCTCCGTGCGGCTCCCAGCCCACCCGTGACTGAGGCGGAGTTCCCCGCAGAGCTTAGGGGAAGGAAAATGAGCAGGGCTCTGATGCATGGCAAGTTTCTCATACCCCAACCAACTCCCCAGGGATCAGAGGTTGGGTGCTGGAGCCAGAGCTGCGTCCCAGTGAAGACAGGACAGCTTCTCTGGTCCTTAGGCTGGGTCTCTTCGAGGACCAATTTTTACCTAATTTATTTAAAAAATAGCTAGCATATAGATCATCTCCACTGTGAATCATTTTGTGTGGTGAGGCCATTGATTAAATCTTATCTTTAAGCTACAGTGAGGTTTACATTATTCATAAGTATGGTCACCCTGTTGTGTGTCAGAACATCAGAAGCCATCCCTCCTCCTATTTCCAAATAAATTAAGAAATTAAAATTTGGAATAGTACCGAGGCTTGAGGCCCTCTACTACGAGACATACTTCTAGACTTTTCTCTCTCTGCATGTGGGGTGTGTGTGTGTGTGTGTGTGTGTGTGTGTGTGTGTGTGCGCGCATCTGTCTGTCTGTCTGTCTGTCTGTCTGTCTGTCTGTCATGTGGTTTGGCACTGGTCCTGGGGCTTGAACTCAGAGTCTAGAGGCTGTCTTGGAGCTTTTGTACTCAAGGCTAGCACTCTACCATCTGAGACAACTCTACCTCAGGCTTTTTGCTGGTTAATTACAGATTGTCTCAGGCCTTTCCTGTCCAGGCTAACTTTGAACCATAATCTTCAGACCTCAGCCTCCTGTATAGCTAGGATTCTAGATATGACCCATTGGCACCTGACTTGGTTACTATTTCTTTTAATTATTTCTTGATTGTGGCACCAGACATTGAATCCAGGATATTGAATCTACTAGATAAAAATTCTACCATCCAGCTAACTCTCCTGCCCTTGTGTTGGTTATTTTTGAGACAGGGTCTCCCTTCCTGCCCAGATGGATGCCTGGACTATGGTCCATCTGTCCTAGGCTTCCCATGCCAGCTAGAAGAGCAGGAGCATGCCATTTTCACTGAACTATCAGAGAGGAAGGGGTCATGTAACTTTCTTTGGCCTGGGCTGGTCTCAACTGTGGTCCACCCAAGTAGCTGGTCTCCCAGGCATGAGACACCAGGGTGTGGCTTCGTCGGAATTTTAGGCCTATCAACAATTTAAAATGATTTATTATAACTTAACAAGTACTAAACCCATCACTGAAATTCAGGCTGGCCCGAATGTCATAACAGAGCTGTCTCCTCTCATCTCAAGAATCCATCCAGACGGAGGGGCTCACCTTGGTTTTCTCTCTGATGGCCACAAGCTTGGTGGAACCCCAGCTATCTCTGGTGTCACTGCCAAAGAGTTCTGGGACGCTTGTGGGGACATATTCTTTGTCAGTTATCCTGGACCTTGTTTCTCCCCTGGATGTCAAAGTCTAGATCTTTCCCTGAGTGTGTTGTGTGCCGCCACCATCACCACTGAGGACAGTGTCTTTTTATATCTTCATTTGTCTGCTTGGGCCTGGTTGATTGCTTTTTGCCCTGTTGAATGTGGGCAGATCTTTCCCAGGATCCACAGTTCCAAGATGCTGCCCTCCCCCTCCCATGATGTCTCCTTTCTTGAGCTGTTTGCATATCACCAACACCATGACCCCCCCCCTCTGCAAAAGCCCAGACCCAGGGTCTGCGAATCCACAGTCCATGGAGGAAGATGGAAGGAACCTGGGAAGAGGGGAGGGGCTTCCTATCCCCCTCAGGAATACCAAGAGCCTCACTGTCCAGCACCCATGCAAATGGCCGCAGGCATCCTGCAGAGAGCCTGGCTAGCCTTGTGCACAAATTGGGCACGGTTCAGCATTTATTGCCACGGGAAGGCTTGGGAGTGCTCTTTTATATGCCTCTGTTTGCACGGCTTGAGCATCATACAGACTAAAGTTAATTCCTCTGCTCACAAGCAGAGCCAAGAATTTCCTGCCCCGGGGGTTAGGTCTGCCTTTGGCAGCATGTGTGCAGCGATAGTTCTTGCATGGCCCCACTCAGGGGCATCGAGGGGGTTGTATCCTCTGCTTTCCGCAGCCTGTTTTACTCTTTTCCAGAAAACTGGGTGTGGCATGGGGGCTTAGCATCAAGGCTGATCACAGATGAAAAACGGACCCTGGGATTCTCTGAAGCCCTACTGGACCATTTAGGGGTGAGGGCAATGTGCCCCAAACACATCCCAGAAAGCCACTGGGCCTGACTCTTGCCCGGGTTTCCTGACCAGACACCGGACTACTAATTGAGAGTGAGCTCTGGGTCCAGTGTCTCTGCTTCTGTCGGGATGGTGCTGAAGACTTTTCTGGTGCTTTGTTGTATCCTGGGCTCTCCAGAGCCCTGGCAAGAAGGCTAGGTGATGCCATAGTCCCGCTGGTCACAATAGCAAGGAGTCCTGTGTATCAGGCCCTCTAGAAGCTCACCACGCCTGGCATGACTCCATCATGTTTTTGGCCATGGAGCCCAATGAAGAATGAGATAAGTAAGGGCAGCTTCATTCCTTAGGCTTCAGGTACTTGCCAGCCTCCCTCCTCCCCCAAGTTTTGCAACACGGAATGACTGCAAGGCTTGTGGCTTGCCAAACATACCACGTTAATCTTCATCGTTTTGTTTAGGCTCTTCCATTTGCTAAGCATTTCCTTGCAAAATGCCTTTGCACCCCTCAAAACCCCTCTTATACTTGCCTGTACTGACATCACTGTGCACCCAACAGCATTGACTGGAGAGATTCCAGAGGAGCAGAAAACTCTGGGCGTTCATGAACTTAGTTCCATGACTACTGAACAGTCTCACCCTCCCTCTTCTGAGCCATTCCTTCCCTGCCTTGGGGCCAGGAGTCTGACCATCACCTCTAGCCCCTGGCCTTCTGTTTTCTATTGGGTGCCTCCCCCCTCCCTCCCTCTCTCCCTGCCTTGTGTGGGGTTTTACCATTCACACTCTTGCTATGCAATGGTGGATTGTGTCATGTCTTTACCAGAACTGAGGTACAGCAAGCCAGCTTTATTTGCAAATTTATGGTACATGGCCTTGACTAAATGTGGAGGGGAAGTGTGTGGGGGGAAATGAAAAGACAAAGATTCGCACACATGCCTTCTGTCCCAGGGCTGAGGGATCATCAATCAGTTTCATTTAAACCACTGAACAGTCTGCTTACTTTCCTACTCTTGATTTTGTGAAAACAGACCTGCCCCCAAGGCCAGGCGAAAAAGTGAAAACTCCTCAGAGCTGTCTTTGGCAGAAGTTGGGTCATGAGAGGAAAGCAAATCAGGCATGCGCAGTGCTGCGCCCAACTGAGTCCTGAGCACGCGCAGTGCCGCACCCAAGGCCGCATCCCAAGCCCGCGCAGTTTGTTCTAGGATGGCATCCCAGTGGGACCAAGGCCTGCCAGATCATCTCCCTCAGTGCCCCAGTGATGGACTCCAGGCTGTCTTCCCCCCGTTCTTGGGGTGAATGGCAGTGTCTGAGGAAGAGGAGAGGGGGACAGGTGGCCAGGCTCCCCAGAGGGGCCCAGAATGGGGTTGCTCCGTGCAGGGGGAGGAGGTGCAGCTCCCACAGCACCGTGGGACTTGGGGCGGAGAGTGGGCGTGCAGGGCTGAGACGCCAGGACAGGTTTCCATCTCACTGTGAGCAGGGGCCCCACCGAGTGGCCCCATCACCTTGCCCGGCTTCTCTTTAAATCCTCACCAGTTGTTTATTTGGTGGGATGCAGAGAGAAACTTGCTTTTATAAATAAAAATTGCATGCTTCCCCATGCTCAACATAAGGGCTTTCCTGTCTGCTTTCGTGATGGGTGATTTTCCAAGCCAGACAGCATCTTGAGAGGCATATTAAAGAATTTAAAGTGTGGATAACGAAATCAAGCCCCATATTCTGCTTCCGCTCCTCCCCTGGCTGGGGTAGGGTGCGGAGTGTTCCCTTGTTGGCTGGGACCGAGCCTCTGCAGCCTGCTGAGTCTGGAGCAGAATGCCCACAGGATGGATCAGCCTCAGGTTGGCAGAGGAAGGGTGCAGGCCCTGCAGGCAGGACCAGGGCTCAAGCTCCCCCTTTACTGGCTCTGTCAGTGGCCATGTATGTGGGCGCGGGCAGTGTGGTATTTGTTGCTGTGGGGGTTTCATGCTCTTGTGATTGATTCCCTGGAGGGCATTTGGTTGGCCTCACCTGATACCCCACTGAAGCAGCTGCTGCGTTCTTCCCTTGAAGTCTCAGTATCATTTCTGCATGGGGCCTTGTGGTACGGACAGTGGCTCCTTTTCAAAAATCATTTTATCTTATGGCAGTGACAACACACCTGACCTAAACACAGTCGAGGAAGGGATACACTTGAGCCTACAGTTAAGATGTTTCCATCTGTGGTCCATGGTGCCATTAATCGTGGCTCCGTGGTCAGGTCAGTGGTGGGGTAGATGGTAGAGTCAGTTACCTCATGGAGGCCAGGAAGGGGGAGGGAATAAACAATAGGGAGAGGAGAAAGAGAGAAGAGGAATAGGAGGAGGAAGTGCCTGGGTCAAGATTCCACTGCCCAGACCTGGTCTGAGTCATTTCTTTCCTCCAGTCAGATCCCATTCCCTAAACTCCCCACGGGACACTCGGACCGTAACGGTGTCCAAGCCGTGCTTCGACCTCTGGCCGCCCTGACCTAGGAGGGTCTGCGCCTTTCAGACACCCGAGTGTGCTTCCTCTGCCAGTCTACCCCACCACGTACCACAAGGCCCCCTGCAGAGGAGTGAGATCAGGTCAAGGCCTGCTCAAGGACCTAAGGGAATGTGACTTCAAGGGAAGAGCACAGCAGCTGCTTTAGTGGGAGGGAGTAAGCAAGGGGGCGAGAGAGAGAAAGACAAGGTTTTCTCCACAGACAGCTCATTAATCTCGCCCTCCCCCCCCCCGCAGGCTCCAAGGGAGAAATGCCCGCCACCTGATCCTGCCAGCGGCGAGGACACAGAAATTCTCTATTTGGGCTCCGAGTGTGGCCTAGTGGTAGAGTGCCTGCCTAGCATGTACCAAGACCTGGGTTTGATTCCTCTGTATCACATACACAGAAAAAACCAGAAGTGCTGCTAAGGCTCAAGTGGTAGAGCTCTCGCCTTGACAAAGTCCAAAGACATTGCCCAGGCCCTGAGTTCAAGCTTCAGGACTGGCAAAAAAAAAAAAGAATAAATAAAAAAATAATTCCCCATCCAGCCCCATCATCTACATCTTCTTGAGTCACTGGACCTGAGACCTCAGTGGCGACTGCGAGCCCTGTAGACTCAGAGTCTCAGTGGTTGCTGACGTTGGCACTGGGTGGACAGACACGTTGGGAAGTGGGGTGTGCCAGACGCCTGCACAGGACGGTGGCTGGGGGTCCCCAGGGCCTGTGCTTGGACCTCAGCTTTCTCCTCAGGGACAGTGACTCCACTGTGGCCTCCCCAGCCCATGTTTCCTCCTGCTGGGGCGGGGGCCGGCCGTGAGATCCCAGCAAATTCATTTTCACCACAGACCCTGCCCCAGTCCTATCTGGGCAGCACAGGGAACGCTGGCTGTACCCTTCTTGCTCCTGATAGAACAATAGCCTTGCAAATCTGAAAATAAAACAGCGGCAGCTTCCACAGCCTTCTAAAGCAGCAGAGCCTGGCAGACATCATAAAACATCAAAGGAGATGGGAAACTACCCAAGGTGCCTATAAACGAAAATTACTCTTTTTTTTTATAAGGGGAAAAAATGACCCTTATAATAGGAAGGAACTGTTTTGGGCTCTTCCTTTTACTGGCTGACTTGTGTGGTTCACAGGATTACTTCTTCCACTGCTTTAGCCCCAGCCAATGCTTTCACAACCTCTTGCTTTGCACAGGTTTGCAGCATTGTAACAAAACATGAGAAGAAAGCGCTTGTCCTGTCAGCTGGGGACTTTGTGTCTTCTTCTAAGTGTTGGCCTTCTGCATGGAAGCAGCCTGGGTTTGGGGCCCTGGGCCAGTCCACTAATCACTAATACCCTAATCACTCTCTCCCACGCCGCTGTTTCCTTCTCACAGTTAAGAGGAAATAAACTGACCTTTCCCCAAATCCCAAGTGGAGCCTGCAGAAGCAGAGTAAAAGGCTGGGTTCCCAGGCCTTGCTAGACGTGAAGGGCCCCGTGTGTCTGTTCAGGTCTTCTCCTCCTGGACTCTGTTTTCCAGCCAGTATCAAAGGTGACAGTGCCCTGCCTGCCTCTGGGGCCACT
The DNA here is from genome assembly GCF_031878675.1 of Megascapheus bottae. NCBI lineage: Eukaryota > Metazoa > Chordata > Mammalia > Rodentia > Geomyidae > Megascapheus > Megascapheus bottae. Next base: position 57,179,364 of record NC_143521.1, read on the forward strand.
TCAGCCCATTCCATCCCATCCCAGGCGTGGTGGCTACGCTTGATCACCACTGACTGGCGTTTTGGGAAACCATTCACTAGGGGAAGGCCTGCCCTCACCCTGGGCCCCCCATCCCATCGGCCTGGTGGAATACAATCGAGCAAGGCACCTAAGGCCTGGGCCAGCCAGTGCAGGCTATCTCTCTGCTTCATGATCACGCAGAACCCAGCCAACCTGCTCTGCGAGACTCTCTGCCACACAGACGGAAACGTCTGAAACGCTGAGAGAGGGTGATGATGAAGCAGGGAGATAGGCAAGAAATTTGCAGGGATCCCCAGCTAAAGGGACAACGTATAGTACCTGCGTGGTACACAGACCCATCTCCACTGGGCTGGAACATGCCTGGACAGCGCTGTGCCTGCCAGTGAAAGCGAGGATTGTTGCATCAGCGACACATCTCCGGGTCATCCTGGTCTGTGGCCACTAGAGGGCGGTGGCACCTTTCTCGCCTTTCCTTCACTCTTCAGCTCTCAGCTGTCAGTCAGCCTGGTCCCAGGCTACCAGAGTCCCTGCTATGTGGTGAGGTGGGGTGCACAATTCACCTGCCCAAGCCCCTGCTCAGGTCAGGAAAAGTGGACCTGAGAGGCTGATGACCTTGGGGGGAGGCTGGACAGGACCTTTAAAGCCCTCAGCGTGGGCTCCTCCTGGCCCCCACCTTGTACCTGAGCATGTGGGGTGGCGAAGGGACCAGGGGCTAGTTGGAGCCGCATCACATACGGTGCTGTTGTCAGATCCTCTCAGGCAAGCGCCTTCCTTCTCCCAGGTGACTCCTGTGTGGCTCAGGGACCCCTCTCATTCCTGGGGATACGTGGAAGCTTGGGGGTGAGGCAGTTTTGTTGCTCCCACATGTACATCAGGAAGAGCCTCAGGCCGCCCTGGGCAGTGTGGGTAGAGGGCAGACGTGCAGCCCAGCAGGTGCCCAGCTCAGCCCCCTCTGGCGGTGCCCTGGCTGTTACAGGCCCAGTATGGGAGCAATATTGATGCCTGACGCACCGTGGTCGGTCACTGCTGGCATTAAGGAGGGTGGATGGGTTTTGAAAGGGCTTCACACCACAGACTTGACCTTTCGAGGAGTCCTCCATCACTTCAGAAATGCACCCGGAAAGGTCACGTTGATGGTTTGTTGGTAGAGTCTCTGCATAAATATTTGCGCGCTGAGAACCTTGTTTGCATGTGTGAATCTGTTTATAATTAATCACATTTGTCAAGGCACTGGGCAGCTTCTCAGATGACTCAGCCTTTCCCGGTGGCGGCCAGTCCGTCCAGGCCATGCGTTTGGTCTTCTCTAGGCGGTGTCTCGCATCCCTGGCTCTTTTCACCAGGGTCCCCTGGCCCCCCCCTGCCCTGCTGGCTGGTGCGCTGTGTGGGGGCAGGGAGATGCCTGCATGCTCGGTAGTGCCTGAGCACACTTCCAGGTGCTCTGTAGGTGCTGTGGGGCAGGCCTGTAGTAGACAGAGAGCAGGCCAGGTGTGTGCCTTCTCCTTGGCCTTGTGTCAAGAACCTTATGATTGGATCCCCTTCCTAAGGAAGTTACTGGCTAGGAATAAGAAAGGTGATTTGTGGGCCGGGAGTTTGGCCTAGTGGTTAAAGTGCTTGCCTAGCATGCATGAAGACCCGGGTTCAATTCCTCGGTACCACATATATAGAAAAAAGCCGGAAGTGGTGCTGAGGCTCAAGTGGTAGAGCTCTAGCCTTGAGAAAGTCCAAGGACAGTGCTCAGGCCCTGAGCTCAAGCCCAGGACTGGCACAAAAAAAAAAAATAAAAAAAAAAAGAGTTTTAAAAAGAAAGGTGATTTGTGTTGTGCCATTGTGGCCTGCCATGCTGGCCTCTTTCACCCCTAATTACCTAACCAGTCAGAAAACAGTTCCTCACGTGGGTTTATCCTGTTCTGTCGTCATCAGCATCGTTATTACTCTTACTGCCACTACAGGACGAACCGCAAGGTTGGGTTGGCTTCCCGGTCAAGCCCGCTTTGTGCACACAGTGCCCTGAGCAGCCAGGATGGCTGCTGTGGAGTCCCATTAAAAGCCTCCCACCCCATCCCACCCCACCCTCCTGCAGCCCAGTCTGGTGCTGGTCTCTCGCCCTCCAGCCCCCACATATAAGACACGGCGAACTTGGCAAAGTGACACGGATACTGTACAAATGTGAGAGGTCACCCCAGTCTGGCCGCCGTGGGGTACTGGTACATCTGGGGGCGAGAGCTGGCCCCATGGGCACTTCCGGCAAGCATGCCTACGCCCTGGCCTCCTGTGAGGCGGGGGAGGGGGGTCACTCTGTTCCCTGAACCTTGCCGGCCACAGGTTGCTGCCTGAGCACTGTGTGAACTGGGATTGAAGAGCAGGGGATGCCCACATAACTGCAGTTCCACGAGGGGGTGCAGGCTGGCCCGCTTCCCTTGGCTGGGTCCCCATTCTGTCCCTGTGGCTGGTTTGTCACCAAGGTACCACAGCCATCAGAACTAGGCCCAAATTCATTCTTTTAAATAGGCATCTTCCGCGTGATAGTCTGCCTTCCACAGAAAGAGGCTGTTGCGTTGGACTAATTTTATACTGATGATTCCTTATCTGCTTCCCCTCTTATTAGTCCCCCCACCCTCAAATTTCCTTGGAAAGCCCTCAGCTCCAGGAATCGCTGCAGAGCTCTTCTGACACAGGACAGAGAGATGAGCCAGAAGGGGAATGGAGGGCAGGTGGGGTGCTGGCTCCCCTGTCTCACAGGGAAGGACTGAGAGCCCCCGGTCCCAGGGTGCTGTGCAGAGGGGCTGGTCTGGACTCCTGCACTCCTGAGCTGAATGGGAAGGGATGAAGGCAGATGCAGCTGTCTGTGTGGTGGGCCGGGAATCCCCACGCTCTCAGTTGAAGACACCCAAACAAGGGACCAGAAAAGAGTCCATGTACTTTCTAGGTAGCTGCCAGTGTTCTGGCTCACCTGCTTTGCTCATCGCTATGCCATCCGGGCAGGCCTGAGCCATGCAAGTGTGGCAGTGAGAAACGGTACCTGACTGAAGGTGTCGATAAATGTTCCCCCGCTCTCTTCCTTCAGCCTCCGTACTGACATTTATGGGAACAGAGTTTCTTCAGTGTGGCCTTCAGTGATGGGCAGAGGAGCTCTGGAGCCCAAGTGGGCACCGCCAAGAGCCCAGCTTCACGCCCTCTCTGCCAGGTGGGCGATTCTTAAACTCTGAATACCGTATTGGGCATTGACTTGGGGCCTTCCAGGCCCAGGCTAATGCTCTCCGATAGAGATCAGGGAGTTAAAAGTCTAAGGCCGAAGAGGACATTTCCTGATCTCTGTCTCACTGCCAGAACATTCTGGAAAGAAGAGAGCTACGTTCAAGAACTTGATTATAAATGGTTTAGAAATATGCATCCAGGGCCCATATAATTTCCGAAGTGCCTTGCCATGTAGGAACATAAATCTAATTTACTACTGCTAACCTGCCATTTTCCTCGTAATTGAACTCTGTTCCTTTACTTTTTTCCCTCCATCTTCTCCTATCACATTTCATCGCGGCAGGATGGCCCTTCCCTCCGTCCTCCTTGCTCTTGATCTGCAGTCTGTAGACCTGCACCGTATATAATCGTGGGAGGCAGTTCTGCAGGCGCAGCGCTTTTACATCGCCCCCGAGCTTAAACCTTGGGGACGCCACCCCCCCACCCCGTGCCTCATAATTCTCCCTTGGTTTAAATCGCCCCTGGGTACAAAGGTGAGATGCTGATATCAGCAGAAAGAGTGCTGCTGACCCTCTTTCAGCACTCTGATGTTTCTGCACAAGCCTGGCTGTGGACAGAAGCCCAGGAAATTGTGCTTTATACAAAGTCTTGCAGCCACATGAGGATGAATGTCCACAGGATGCGTGCACGCGTGTACACACACACACGCATGCATGTGATGGGTGTGCCTAGGAGTGCATATGTGCGTGCAATGTTTGAAAACATAGGGGCCAGGTCTTGGAGGCTGCTGTACACCTCCCGTGTGCAAGCAGCGCATATCTTCTGAAGAAAGAATGGGCACAGGATCTTAGCTGCCACTGCTGTTCTGTCTGTAACAGGATTCGATGTCTGTCGATGCCCAGAGATCATCACAGAGCAATCGGCTGTGTCCGTCAAGGCTAGGGCAGGAGAAGGGGCACATGTGAGCATGCACAGAGAAGCCCCTGCTTTCCCAGAGAGAACTGGGGAGAAGCCATGCACGAGTAAACAGAGCTGGGGGCCGACAGCACAGGCTCAGAGGGCACGTACGGAGAATAATGGTGGTGACAGGGTGTTAGGGCAGAGAGGTGTGCCAGGTCCCAGTTCATTCAAAAGGGAAGCTGCAGAAAGCTTCTCAAAGAGGAAGACAGGCCATAGTGTGGTGTGTGTTTGTGTGTGTGTGTGTGTGTGTGTGTGTGTCTATATGTGCACATACACACGTGTGTGTAACTGTAAGAATCAGCTAAGCAGTCTACAAGCAGTGCTGGGAAAAGACTCAGGGAAGCTGATAGTGTGAGGTCTTCCCTAGGGGAGGCCTCTCCCCTCCCCCCTCCCCGAAGGTCTCCCCCTTCCAGAGCTCCTCCCTGCTTCCCTCCCCAACGCCTCCCTCCCCTGTCAATCACAGCCAGACACGGGCTTCCAGTTAGGAAAATATTCTTTTTTTTTTTTTTTTCCCACCAGTCCTGGGCTTGAGCTCAGGGCCTGAGCACTGTCCTTGGACTTTCTCAAGGCTAGAGCTCTACCACTTGAGCCTCAGCACCACTTCTGGCTTTTTTCTATGTATGTGGTACTGAGGAATCGAACCTGGGTCTTCATGCATGCTAGGCAAGCACTTTAACCACTAGGCCAAACTCCCGGCCAGGAAAATATTCTTTCTTGAACTTCTATCACCTGTCAGTGGTTCCTGTGGGCCCACACAGGACTAAAGTAAGAACATTCCTTCGAAAAGAAGAAGGAAGAGGCTTGGCATAAAGAAGAAAGCTGGTAAATGTGAGCAGGCTCTCATCAGGAAGGAGAAGCAGCACCCTAAGTCCATGAAGGCAGAGATGAGACTGCCCCGGGTGCTTCTCTCAAACCATGTCTTCCTAAAAGACCGACTGGGGAGCCCTTTCTGCGGTATGTCTAACCACTCCAGAGCCAGGCCTCTGATCTAGAGCAAAGCAGCAGCGCCAGCCCTGCCCTCTCGAGGTGCAGACACGTGGCAGGTCCGGGCCTCAGGAATGGAGGCAGGGCACGGTGGGTCTGGGCCTTGAGTCTGCGCAGCTGGCACAGCCTCCCTCCTCTCAGGTGCCCTTTCTGGTGTGGCTGTGGTTTCAGCGCTGGCCTTCTGGGGGTCCCGTGGTCACTGGGGCTGCGGACTCCAAGGCCTGGCAGTCATCGGAGAGGAAGACCAAATCCTGCGAGAGACCAGCCATGAGTACAGCCACGCCGGGAGCTCGGGGCAGCCCCCCCAGCCCTCCTCCCCAGAGCCCCAGCACTCCTTTATCACAGCCCCTCTGTCACATCCCCTCGTCACCACTGTCACTTCCGTGGACAGGTGGTGAAGGCGGGGAGGAGTGAATGAATGAATGAATGAATGAGTACATCATGACAATGACTTCGATAGTCAGGTGGGTGAAGGAATGATGGAAACCATGACTGTTGAGACAGAGCGGGGCGGTGGAGGAGCGGGTGAAGGGAGGGGTGAGGGCGACTCCTGACACCCCGGTAGGGCTGGGAAGGGATGGGTAGGCGAATGAATGAAGGCTCCGTGACTACCCACCAATACCTGGACAGGCCTTGGGAACCGTGCAGAGCAGGACACGCCTCCCCCAAACAGCCGTGCAGTCAGCGTACCCCACTACCCTCCCCTGCCCCCCACAGGCTGCGGGAGCAAATGCTGAGCAAATTTCTGGTGTGTGGACAGGAGGTGGCAGAAGTGAGGATGGAGGCCCCGCTCCTCTGCCCCTCACTTGGCAGCTCTGAGCGTGAACTCGGCTCTGGGGTGGTGTCCCAGGACTTGACTGCCATTGTCCTTCAGGCAGAGTCACGAGAGGGACACTGAGTCCCCACTCAGCCCCCCGGGGAACCGGTGTCCCCGGGAGAGGAGAGCACAGAGCTCCAGGCCGGGGTGGGTGGGGCTCAGTCCTTTCTGTTCCTTCCCAGAGCACCACGGGGCTCTCCCCCGGAAAACTCCCTAGCCACAGGGTGGCCTGGCAGTGGAAGGATCTCCGGGACTGGAGGCCCCTCCCGCCCCTCTCTGACCCCCTCCCTCCCCAGTCCTCATCCCCGGCGCAGGCCGTGTGGATGTGGGGCCTGGCCTCGCACCCTCCGGCAGAAGGAGTTCATGATGGTGAACAGCTTGCGAGCCTTGTCCTTCAGGGCGTCCACGGGCGCCACTTGCCAGCAGTGGGGTGAGGCCACGAAGTCCCGCAGCTTGGCCAGCACGCAGTAGTTCTGGGAGCGGAGACAGGACAGGGTGGGGGTGGGCAGGGAAGAGCAGAGGCCCGGAGGCCACCCACACAGGACCACCCACCCCTCCCACCAGGCTGTGCCTGCCCCAGCAGAGGTTGGCCCAGCTCCTCCCTCCTTCCCCCCAGGCTGGCCCTCTTACGTGGATATCCAGGTACAGCGCAGGCAGGTACCTCACACATGGCTCCTGCAGAAAGGACACAGCTGCTGGCCCCATGGGACTCTGTCACCCAGCCAGCAGCAGAGATCCTGCACCTTTCTTTCTCCTTCTTTTTCCTGACAGCTAGCGGTCCTGGACTTTGAAGTCAGAGCCTTGCATTTGCTTGGCTGGCAGTTCCTGACTTGAGCTATATATCTCCAGCTCTTTTTGTTTTAGTTGAATAGTTTTTCTGAGAGTCTTGTGGTTTTGCCCATGGCTGGCCTGGAGTAGCCTACCTATATACCTTCTATCTGTGCCTCTGATAGCCGGGATTAAAGGCAAGTGCTACCATACCGGGCGTGTCTCTCTCGTTTTTGCCCAGGCTGACCTTGAACTGGGATCCTCTGAATTTCTGCTTCCTAAGGAGCTGTGATGTCAGACATGCACCATGATGCCAGGCCTATGCGAAATCTTTCTTCATGCCACAATGCCCACAAAATTATATTGCTTTATAGGTCACTTACAGTCACAAATAGGCAATTGTTTTTCTAGAATTTGACTTTTCAACCTAATATTTACTAGGACTTAGGGCACTGTTTGGACATGCACAGACACAGACATGTACATAAAGATAAAAAGTGCTGTATATGTATGCATATATATGCAAAGCGTTTACAGTTGTTCAGTATATGACAGCCCTATAACCACATATAGACCAACATGACTACATATACATAAGTAGACATATATAAAAATAAATACGCACAATTATATTAGGTTTACACAGTTCTGATCTGGAACAGATATAGTAACTGCTACCAAACCTGGTTATGTACAAGTACACACAGGTAGATTCTTCCTGTGTCAAAGAGACCCAATTCCTGCCCTTCACCAGTTCTCTGTGTGAACTTGTCAGTCTCTCCTTCTGTAACTCAGTTTCCCTCTCAGGTGTGAAATTACCAAGTCAGAATCTTTCCCGTTTCCTCCCTGAGAGTTTATTTTCCTCCTAAAGCCGGGCTTGGAGGGAAAAATATAGGGTAACTAGCCAACAAATGACCTGCAGGAGAATTGTGAGCTTAGCTGATGGTGCCCTTACAGAGTGAATGCCAAGCTGAGTGCCTTTCTGAGCCCTGTGTGCAGAGAAGCCATCCTCCAGGGTGCAATACCAGCAATGACCACGAGGTGGCTACTTGCTTTCTTTGTCCTTTGTGGGTTTTTTTCCCCACTTAATCCTTCTACCAGGCATTTTACTCTTATAAATGCATGTGGCTTAACTTTTCAAGGGCAAAATACCAAGAATGGCTCAGATCTCATCCGAGAAACACCAGACTCAGCTTGAAGCATTTGTGAATAGTCAGCCACTGTTAAGTTTTAGCCATGCTGTTAATTAGCCTAATGGACTTGGTTTCGTTCCTGGACTAGGAACCAGAGGCTTGTTGGATTCTCCTGCTAGCACCAGACTGAGATGCTCCCTCTGAGGTCCCTTATCTTCCTCTAGAAACAGGACTGGCCTCTACCCAGTGCCCTCTGTCCTGTGCTGGCCCAGGGAAGGTCCCAGATGTTTTTTGGTTCTTAGAGGGAAACTGGCTCAAGAGGCTGAGCCATTTGTCTCTGACACCCTTTGTTGCTTGCTCTTGACCACTGGGTGAGTGAGAGGTCTAAACTAGCACTTCTTTTGTCCATCTTTACAGTTCTGCACTCAACGGGGAGCTCTTTTGTTTTGTCCAAAGGCAGGGTTGGGGGGCTGGGGCTGGGTTTCCCATGAGCCTTCCATGAGAGGTGGAGGCAGAAGAGAGACTCACCACGCCTTCTGCAGCCTGCAGACTCTGGAAGTCCCCTGTGATCTCCTGGCTCAAGGTCAGCATTCGAGAGTAGCAGGTCGGAGGTGTGGGCTGCACGGCTGTGGCCAGCAGCAGCAAGAGCAGGCACGGCTTCCAGCAGGCCATGATGCTGGGTTCCCTGCAGACACACCGCTGCCCCTTTAAATAGCGGCTGGGGTGGGGTGGTCCAGTGTCCAGGTGCCACGCCTTTTTCCTGGGGCTCAGCCAGGGCGGGTCAATTCAGTGGGATTGGTGGAAGAGGGGACCACGCCCCCCATCTTTTCTGGAGGATGTGGTGGGTGGCGCTGGGTGGGGGCGGGGGTGCTGCCTGGCTCTTACTTTACATAAGTTTTTCTCTTTGGGGACTCTCTGTGAACTGGCAGGAGCAGCAGATGAAAGAGAAAGAGGAGGAGAGGAGCAAGAGCGTGAGTCAGGCCGAGATCCCCACCCCATACCCCTTCTGACTGGGACAGTGCCTCCTCCGCATTGAGCTTGGTTTGTAAACTGGCTGATGTGGGGAGGGAGGGCTGAGCCCCTCCCCCAGCCTGCAGGAGGAGCTCGGGAAGCGGGTCAGTGTCCACAGGTGGTTCTTGCAGGGCAGCTCAGCTCTGCCCTGTGTGGCTCTTGGGGTGAAGCTGGGGCTGTGCCTCTGGCTGGGAGCATTGTGACTTTTCATAGTACTCTGAGCTAATACCACTGTGTCAAATCATACAAGTGTCCCCAAGAGGCAGGGGCCACAGAAATATGCCCATTTTCCAGGTGGGGAAACGAAGGCTGGGGTGCGCGGGGGGGGGGGAGGGAACCTCCAGAAACGTGCCTCAGGGCAGCTGGGGGCACGTGGGTCCAAATGAGACAGCCCTGCATCCTGCCTCCTTCCACACCTGGGGGTGACAGGGTCTGGAGAAGCAGGACTGTGTGGCCAGGGGAGAGTGGGGGCCCTTGGGTGGTGGGTGCAGGTCAGGGATGGAGCAGGCAGGAGAGCTGCTGAAACAGCAGCCAGATGCTCAGCTAGCCCTAGTGGAGATTTACACAACCTACAGTGGGTGGCAAGGAACCTGAGGGACTATGAGGCTGGGGAGGGGTGGGGGCTCTGGACTCTCCATCCTCTGGGCTCCAAGAGAGGGCAAAGCAGAGGCCTGGGTGGGCTATGTCCCAGGTGGCCAGGACAAAACAACCAGAGAGCAAGGAACCAGAACATGGTGTGCCAGACTCTGGGCATGCCTGAACATCCAGCGTCAGCCTCTCCTGGCTGCATGGGTCTGGAGACATTTCTTCCAGGCCCTGGCACCCGTTCCTAGTCTGTAAACAGGTGGCCTCACCCTGGGCAATGTCTGCAGTCCTTTCCAGACCCTGGGTTTTGTTGATCTGGGTTTTGGCATTCAGATCCCTGGCAGGGATCACAGCTGCCTCTCCTGGTGCTGTGGCAGCAGTGTGTTCCCCAGGGACACACTTCAGGGGGCCGAGTCCTCACCTCTCATGGGCGGAGCGGTGCAGGGGATGGTGCCTGGTTTCCTCTGCCTGAAAGTCCAGTCCATGTGTGCCAAGGCACAGCCGAGGGGGCGTGGCATGGGGCTGGAGGCGGGGCCTCCAAGGAAAGGGCGTGGCCAGTGTGCCATAGCTGGACAGCTGGGGCTCAGGGAGGTGCTGTCCAAGTGACCTGGTGATCATGCTTGCTGTTCAGTGATTAGGGAACAAGTCCACCAACAAACCCACGAACACAGCGGCTCCTGCCATGGGCTTCCCCAAGAGATGACGGGCGTGGGCTGGAGGCTGGAGTGGCAGTGCCTCTGAGGGGATCAGGACTCTTGGGACTTTGCCCTCAAGCTTGAATTAACGTTGGTGCCTGGGGAGTGGGTTAGCTGTCTGTACAGAAGTGTGTGCTCTTCTGTGCTCTGTCTTGTGCACACATAGCTGCCTTCTGCCTTCTGCCTCCCACCATGGGACATCCTCTTAGACACTGGCTCTGGGACTTTCTGGGCTCCAGAACAAACAGGAGCCAAATAAACATTCCTTATGTATAAACCACCCACCCTCAGGTAATCTGTTCTTCCAGCAGAAAACAGCTGACGGTAGTGACCGGGTAATTTCTGGGTTTGGCACTCCCTTCAGCTTTTCTGGAGAAAGAACATGTATCCTTCTCCCCTGAGCTGCTCTGGCTGCCATGTTCCAATATGTGATTTGGAGGGGGCCTGGTTTGGGGGAGGCCCTTCGTCACAGCCCCAAGGGATTAGAGGAAAAGCACAAGATAATGGCAAGGCGTAGGAGCTCCCTGTTGTCTCGGGCCCAGTGTAACTGGGATGAAACCCAGGGTAGACTTTCCACACACTCCCTGTGCTCTGTACCATGGTAGCTGCATGTCTAGGCACCCAGGATCAGAATGTCCAGGCTAATGTCTGAGTCCCAGAGGACACACACATACACACACCTTGTCACAAAGCTGCACACCAGCTGTCTCTGCAGGACTGTGGGGGAGATGGTGCTGCTGCATGGGGACAGCCCGTGGTCCAGGGATGGGGACCATGCTGGGCCTCCAGCCAGGACATTGCCTCTGGGCTTCTGTCCGTGCTAATGTCTTGTGGTGAGAGCCACTGGGTTTAGGAGACATGTTTTGGACCTTGTTACTTTTGCCCTTGGCAAAGCCAGGTGGAAAGTTATCTCACCCAGCCCTGAGTGAAGGAACAAGGATAAACATAGAGCTTGGGCTGGGCTTTGGGTTGAGAATTATGCAAGGGGCCTTATGGTATAAAAGAGAGCCCCTACCCTGCCTCATAAATCAGAAACAAGGAGGCAAGCTCTAAGGGCAAGCAGGGCTCAGTAAAGCCTGCTGCACAGGGCCCTGACCCCACACAGTGCAGAGGCCACGGGCACTGGCCACCACCCAAACCCTGCCAATGACATGGAGACAGCACTTGTACGTCTCACATGTGACTGGCTGAGTTTTCACACTTGACCCACTGTGGAAGGATCAAATTAGGTCCCCGCTCAACCTCAGACCTTGAACATGGCTCACTTCTTTGCAGTGAGAACATTCCATGCATGGGAGAGAACTCCAGAGTCCACAACTACAAGTCCCCCAGACCAGAGCCCACGGGGTCACTGCTCTTTCTGTTTATTGTACCTGCTGGCCCTGTAAATCTGCTTCCCGACTTCTTTTTTTAAATTTTTTTTTTGTCAGGATAATGTATAGAGGGGTTATAGGCAAGACCCCAAGTGACTCTGGAAGCTGACCAGGTTCAGAACAGAAATGACTTCTTATACATAGGTGCTGAGTATTTACAAGACACACCTGAGGAAGGGGTCCTTTCCTCTCCAGCTCCTGTGCCCAGATGCTCCAGGTAGTAGGTGCATTACTTCTCACACACTGATACCCCTTCTCATGTGTTTGTCCCGATTTCCCTTCCCCCACCCCACCCCCTCCCACTGGTTCCCAACTTCTAAAGACATGTGTACACATCAGGCTGTGCCAGGGTCAGGGGCAGAGACTTGGCATCTCAGCCTAGGACGTGAGGCCTAGCACAAAGAAAAGGCGGCTGGCAGACTGACTGGATGAATGAATGAATGATGTCCTTTGTTGCCTCCCCTGCAACCTGGAGGGCCAGGTGGGGTCTAGAGCCACAGCCCCATCCTCAAGCTTCCTCCCTGGCTCCCAGTTGGGACCCCTTCTCCTTGCACATTCCTCAGAGCAGGCTATGTGAAGCTCGGCTTCCTCTCTCCGGAAGCACTCTGAGGGTTTTGGCCTCGCTACTTGCAGGAAGCTCTGCAGCCAGGGCAGGAAGTGGCAAGCCTAGGACGGAATCTTGAGTCTTGGAGAGAAAGCGCTTCAGAAAGGGGATCAGGCCCTTGGGGTTGTTGGCATTACGAGCCCAGCAGGCTTTCTAAGCGATTCCTTTCAATCGCTCCTTTCTTCCTCAGCTAGCAGGAGCCGATTTCTGAGAGTGGTGATTGTTCAGGGCATAAAGATCGAAATCAGGAAAGGGCGGAAAGCAAAGTGAACAGCGCGGTACCTCTTCTAGCACCTTCACCGCACCGCCCCCCGCCCCCAGAGGGATTGGCCAGACCCCAGGTGACTCTGGAAGCTGACCAGGTTCAGAACAGAAATGACCTCTTATGCATAGGTGCTGAGTGTGTACAAGACACACCTGAGGAAGGCGGACTTTCCTCTCCAGCTCCTGCACCCAGATGTTCCCCAAATGCTTGCTTGCTCTTAGTGAAGGAGCAGGGAGAGAAGATCTATGCAGCAATGGTTCTCACAAGCACCCGGCTTCTCCAGGCTTCCTGCCACTGTGGTCTCCTTCCCACAGCTGGATGTGGCCCTGACTCTTCCCAGGCCACAGTCAATTTTAGCACTGTAAGACAATGTGGCCTCCAGGAGGCTTGTCACCTGTTTTCCAGAACAATCTTTGTGTTTTCCTGCTTGAACTTGCCTTCCTGTGCTCTGGGGCAAAACAGATACCACAGAGTACTTAGTGGTCTCTGTCATATGGCCCAACATCATTTTCTTTTCATTAGAGAAACTGGGGCCCAGAGGGGTATCTGATGTGAAGTCAAAGAAAGAGGCAGTGGCAGGAGGGGAGTGTCTCCCCTCCCTGCAGACACACCCCTTCTCCCTCAACACGTGGTTTACTGTCCCAAGTCACTGCTATTTCTTCTGCCAAGTGAAGCTCCTGCCATCATCAAGAGGAGCCTCTTATTCCTGACACATAAAATAAAAATAATCTGTAGTATATTTATTACTCTGTGTGTGTGTGTGTGTGTGTGCGTGTGTGTGTGCGCACGTGCGCATGTGTGTGTGCACGTGTGCTGGTCTTGGGGCTTGAACTCAGGGCTTGGGCACTCTCCCTAAGCTTTTTTACTCAAGCCTAGTATTCTACAACTTACAGTAGAGCTACAGCTTTCTTCCCACCTTTTGGTCCTTAACTAGATACAAGAATCTTACAGATTTTCCTGCCTAGCTTGCTTCAAACTCTGATCCTCAGCTCTTAGCCTCCTGAGTAGATGGGGTTACAGGCATGAGACACTGGTGCCCAGATAAAAGAGTATTTTTCAAAATTGTATTATTTTATTGTCAGGGTAATGTATAGAGGGGTTACATTTACATTCATCAGGTAGTAGGTAAGAGTATTTTTTTTTTGTCTAAGCACTGTCCTGGGGCTTTCTCAAGGCTGGAAGTCTACCACTTGAGCCTCAGCACCACTTCTGGCTTTTTGCTATGTATGTGGTACCGAGGAATAGAACCCGGGCCTTGGTGCATGCTAGGCAAGCATTCTACCACTAGGCCAAACTCCTGGCCCAGTAAGAGTATTTTTAAATCAGCATTCAGGCAGGGAGGTCATGTTCTGATGGAACTGGGAAAGACTACAAGTTGCTCCTATAAAAAATGCTCCTATAGGCCAGATGCAGTGACTCACATCTATAATCCTAGCTATTCAGGAGGCTGAGATCTGAGGATCTCGGTTCAAAGCCTGCCTGGGCACTAAAGTCCGTGAGGCTCTTACCTCCAATTAACCACTAGAAAACCGTAAGTGGCTCAAGGAGTAGGGCAATAACCTTGAGCTGAAGAGCTCAGGGACAGCACTCAGGCCCAGAGTTCAAGCCCCAAGAACCCTCCCCCAAAAAACCCTCCGATAGTCCCTTCTGCCATTTAAGTGTAATTTCAGCATGTTTTTGATGGCTCCCTTAAGCCTCCAAGACTCTCTCATAACTGGGCAGGAAAGCAAGGCAAAACACTCTGTAGATGTTGCATTTGGCAGCTTACAAGATTTCCTTCTGCTCCCAACCTGGTTTGTATTACAGCCAGATTTTCCACAAACACTTCATTTGAGGTCACTGCAGAACTACTATGCAAATTGTTTCAGTGTTAGAATGGGCAGCTCAGATTTGCTGGGCTACCAAGTCCCAGACTCTGCAAATGTCTCTGGGGGAGTGTCACAAAATCAAGAAAAGCAGATGCATCACATTATGTTTGTAATACTTGGACCCTTACTTGGAGTGAGTGTGCATACAGGTACACACACACACACACACACACACACACACAGTAACACTTCATACGATGCTGCTTATCAAGTTCCTATTTTCCAATTCGTTTGGATGTTTGGCTGTCTGAGCAAGACGACTTCCAGTAACCAGGATTGGGACCCAAACACTTTCTTTATTTTGGGGAGCCAAGAAACTGCCCTACCACTTTGTAATTCGCATTCCCGTCAAGCAGAACATACTGAACCGAGTGTATGTGAGCAGACGGTATTTATTCTAAGCAAAACAGACTCAAGTTCTAACTGAAATGGGCTTAACAACAACAATAACAAAATCTGATCTAGCAGACTGTGTAAAAATGGCTTGGCACCGAGGACGCCTGGTCCCCAGGGGTCTACACAGTTCCCACAACATGGTGGATTGCGTTTCATCCAGTTAAAGGTTCCAGCCGTGGGCACGGAGGGCCTCAAGCACACGAATGGAGAGTGGAGAATCTGAGGAGAGACTCCACTCGTGCAAACGTCAGTGACAAAAGGAAATCCATCTGTCACATTTCTGTTGCTCTCAGACTTACAGGAGAATTCCCTAAGCAGGCCCCCATGACCTCCTCACGACTGGCCTTCATCCAAAGCCCAGAAGGTTTGGCACAAAAGGTCCATGGATTTGCACAGTCATTTTCCAGAGCTAAGAAGACCACACAGAACGTGCATGTGCTGTGAGCCAGGCCTGCCTGAGGGTTTCCTCTGGAACACAACAGAGGTCAAGCTCAGACAGTCTCATTCCTGGGAGACTGCACCATCACCAAGACCTTCAGCAAGGAAGACGCATGGCGAACTTTCTGGACGATCCCCTCTCTGGCCTTGTGCTTGGGAGACAACGGAGGCAGCAGACAATGGTCCCTTGTCCTCTGCCCTCTCAGTGCAGTGGGTGGGGACAGCCCTGCAGGGCAGCCAGGATAGATGTGTGGCCCTGTCTGCCTGATGAGGAGGTGTCTTCACCCAGGCCCAGGTTGAATGGAGCTCTCCTCTCTCCTCTCGGACAGAAGGCTGCGCTCACTGAGAGTCCCAGGCGCAGACTTGCTGTGGTTCCTCTTTGAACAGGTGCATTTGGTGGTGTTTGTAGAGCAATAGCGAGGAAGAGATAAGAACCGAACACATCTTGTACGTGAGAAGGCTGAACAAAGTGATATGTATTCAGGGCCAGGCGTGGTGGCCTGGGTCATCCCCACGGCCCAGGAGGCAGGTGGATGGAGGAGGATGGGCTAGAGGCCAGGCCAGGTGTCAACCATTGAGAGTTGATGTTGTATACGTGTACACACATGTGAATGGAGCGGTCAGCTGTTCTGTGATCATACTTCAAGACAAGCGTCCCCAAATGTCAGTGGCTCTAAAGAGCCACTTGTTTGTGAGCCTGCAGCGCTGCTTCTGGGAGCCCATAGGACTGCGGGCAGCCGCCCTTCTGGTGTGGATGGAGGAAAGGCCCGGCTTGGCGCAGGGCGCAGAGCTGCGCCCGGAGAGGACGCCCCCGCCTGGCAGAGGCCGCTCCGTGGTCCAGGATGCGAGGCAGGGTGGACGTGTGGGTGGTCGGTGCCAGGCGCTGCGGCTTTGACACGTGCCACCACCGGGCAGATCTCCGCTGCGGCCTGGGCAGGAAGGCCGGCGCACGGCCACGGCCGTGGACGGCTCCGGGGGCGCCCAGGCCGTCCTGCGTCCAGACGCCCGGCCTGCCCCACGGGGGCCCCGCGCTCCGCCCCGGGGAAGTGCGAGCTGCCCAGAGCCTAAAGACAGCCAGCCGAGGACCTAACCCGACGTGGCCTCGGGCGCCCAGCAGGTGGCAGGACGTGGCCGGGAACCCCGCGCCGCAGGCGGGACGCTCGCCGGGTACCCGGGGCAGCGCCGCGCCGCCCAGGCTCGCTCGGAGCCGCGGGGCACCCCGTTCCCTCCCGCGTGGGGCTCCCCGGAGCCCGGCTGCGAGCCCCTCTCCTGGACGCGGGCACAGGGCCGGGGGAGGCCCGAGGCCGGCGCCCGTCCGCCTGTTCCCAGGGTGGGGGAAGACTCGGGACAAACCACCAGGGCTCCCTCGGGCCTCAGTTTCCCTAAGTACAGCCCGGAGACCGGCGCGCCCTCGCTCATCGAATGAATACCTAGGAGAAGCTCGGGTGGGGCGCGGCGGGTGGGGGCGCGGGGGGCAGGCGGCAAGGCGGGCGGGAGGCCGGGCGGGCCGCGCCCCAGCCGGGCTGAGCTTTCCTCGGCGGTCCACGCCCCCTCCCCTGCCCCGCCCCTCCGCACGCCGCACGCCGAGCCCTCCCCCGCCCCCTCCTCCGGTCCTCCCCCCTCCCCACTGCAGCCCGGAGCCGCGCGCGGCCGCCCCGCGGCGCAGGGAGTTCCGAGCTCGGGTACTCGGGGGCGCCGTGGCGGGCGAGGCCGGCGCGGGGGGGCGTGGACCGCCCGGCTGCGATCGGGGGCCGCCCCGCCGCCCTCCGCCCCTCGGGCTCCGCGCCCACCGGGGCTGGGCGCTTTCCCCCCTCCCGCCCCTCCGCCGAAGCGCCCCGCGCCCCGCGCCCCGCGCACGCCGCGCCGGCCCGGCATGTAGCGGCGGCGGCGGCCATGGGCGGGAACCACTCCCACAAGCCCCCCGTGTTTGACGAGAACGAGGAAGGTAAGCGGGCCGGGCGCGTCCGGTCCGGGGCGCCGCGGGTGTGCGCCCCGAGCCAGGCGGGCTCCTCCCGGGCAGCTCCCGAGCCTCGCGCCCTGCGCGGCGCGCGGGTTCGGGGCGCGGAGTCCCGGCCTTCGGGGGCTGGGCTTGGGGCTGGAGACGTGTGAGGCCTCCCTGAGTACCTGAGCCGAAGGGGGCGGCCCGGGTGTGCGTGTGCAAGCGTGTGTGCAAGCGTGTGTGCGCGTGCGCGCGTGTGCATGCGCCTGTCTTCCCCGGGCAGATTGCATGCCGCTCCCTTCGCTGGCCCAGGACAGCTGAAGGAAACTTTTCTTGGCTAAACTTGGTGTCTCGGAGGTAGGGGGGGCTCCTGCCTGCTCCGTGGGGTGCTGTCCAGCCCCCTCCATCCTGACTCCAGAGCTCCAGGGCGTGGTGGTGTGTATTTGGGGTCATGTAAGCGGATCTCTGTGTTTGGCCTAGAAGCATTCACTCCAGTGCTGGGTGTCCACAGACAACTTTCTTAACCTCTCTGAGAGATGAGAATTACCACACACCCTAGCAGGGAGCATGGCTGCTGGAGGCTGAGGTGCCGAACCTCAGCTGGGGTTCCATGGAAGGACGGCGTGACACTCTGGCTTCCTCCTGTGAGGACTGCTAACCCCACCACGCCCCAAGAAACAGCTAAGACACTGAGCCTTCCCCAGTGCCAGGCAGTGTTCCGCATAGCACTAAGTCCTGAAATGCTCCCAGCCCCCCAAAGTTGAAGAAATGGACTGTCAGGTTTCAGACATAGGGCAGAGCGGGATCTGAAGCCAGTCAGTGCCTGGGAAGCTGTATATTTGTAATTCCTATTCTTGGGACAGATTGGTGTGAGCAGGTCATGGGTTCTAGAACGACAGAGGCTGTGGGCCGCTTAGATGTCCCTGTGGACAGCCCCTCTCCAAAGTCTAAGTGAAGGCCAGCGGACATGTGCCAGGCTGCATTTGTTTCTAGCAGGGGTTGAGGGATCCTTTCTTCCCCATAGGAACATCTGGCCCCGCTTGATGGTCCTTGGTGGCAATGGCAGTGCAGTGCCAGTGTCTCCTGGCCTTCAGTGTGGAGCAATGGCTGGTAAGAGCCAGCTGGGGACAGGGAGAGACATTGTGGAATTTTTTGTGTGTCCCAGTAAGAGTTTGGATACCTTGTGGCCTCACCCCTGATTTGGGTGAATCTGTGAATCTAGCATGGGTTAAGGTCTTGATTGTCTCCCCCCCCCCCATCTTTTTCTTTCTCTCTGGTTTTCTTTCACTTTCTTCTTTGCAGAGGGGTTTGTGGCTTTTACGTTGACATCTCTCTTGGCCCTTTACTTCACAAATAACTATCATTTTGAAATATTATCGGTAAATAGCTATCTTCGGCAGGCAGCAGTTTCATTTCCCTTTGCCTTTTCTGGCTTTGTGAGTGAATTAGATGTGAGCTGATGACAGCTACATGTTCTGGTGCTGGGAGAACTAGAGCCCAGTGAAACATGGACTCTGGTGATGCCAGCTGCGTCTCACCTGTTTCATTGTGCAAGGAAACAATGTTAGCTGCCACCAGTGGCTTCATTTATTTCGTAGGCACATATTCTGGGTTCTCTTCTGAGCTCCCTTCCTCTTGCTGGTCTCTAGGCTCATAGGCAAGATGGAACATCCTTGACCCTGAATGCAGAGGATGGGGGGGGGGCTGGCAAACACCCCTTTATAGATTAGAATTAGCAGAAGTGGCAGTGGTTATCCAGGAAGATTGGGCAGGGCATTTCAGAGGAAGGGAACAGAATGTGCTGACTGCATGGAGTAGGTGCAGATTACCTGGAGGGATTGCTGAGGGTTTCTGCTACTTCTGCAGTGTTGAGGGCAAAACTGACTCCGAATGCTAGGCCAGTCTCACAGGGCCTGGGGGCCCTATGAAAGCCGCCTTGCTCAAGGGCATTTTGGCATCACTGAAGGTTCCAAGCAGGAAAGTGACACACTCCAGTGAACACCCACACTGCCCCCAAAGCGTGGCTGTTAGGTGGCTGAAGGGCCAGGGCCTGGGTAAACAGAATAGAGCAAGGCTGAGTGGTTAGGGCGTCATTTCCAAACCCTGTGGGAAAACTTCAGCTGCCTCGCTTGCCATGTCTTCTTCTGGCACAGGCTTGACATTTTGTGCATTGGAGCCACTGTTCAGGCTAACAAGACGGGTTACATAGGTGCAGAAAGAAGGCTGTCACCCAGGAGTTGACATTTCTCTCTTCTTGGCGCATGACAAGATAGCACTTTAACTTTTGGTGGCATCCCAGGTTAGGTAAGAGACGCCCCTTTGTGAGGGCATCTTAAGTGGCAAGTGACACAAATTGCTTCTTGGTTCCGGCCACTTCTCTCCACAGTGACGGTCACAGCCCTGGCTTGGCGGATGAGGATGGCTTCGTGCCAGCTCTGCTCACTCTACCCTCTCCTCTACAGTGTGGTCTCCACATCAGGATCACTGTCAGACCATTCTCTTATAATGTGCCAGGCTTAATACCAGCTCCCTACCCCTCCCTCTGGCCCCAGGCCCCAGTCACATCCTGGGAGAATAAAAGTGGAAGTCCTTACACACTCATCAGGCCCTGTCCCCTGACATCACACCCCTCCCACTATCAGCCCACTGCCTCCCTCCTGCCCTCAGACAAGCTAACACCTTGTTCCTTATCTGAACCCCTCCCCCCCCAACTCTTCCATCCTGAGGACTTGATTGCCCAACCTCCAAGTCATCACCTCCTTTGGGTCTTTATGAGCCTTCACTGGCTACCCCACTTAAAATGGCACTCTTGGTCTCCTTCCTTGCTTTTCCTTTCTTTGTAACCTCTGTCACCATCTAGAGTGCTTATCTAAAGAACTTATTTTCTTACTTCAAGCTGGCTTTTGAGTGCTGTGACAAAATGCCTTAGACAAACAGTTTATAAGGGAGAAAGGTTGCTTTGGCAGTTGGCTGAGCGGATGGCTCCATTGCTTTGGGTGAGGCAGAACATCATGGTGGGGGCATGTGGCAAACCTAACTTCTTTGGTTTCTGTGCCCAAGTCCTTTTACTGGTTCCCTGAAAGGGATCCATGAATGGGAAACCACTGGGGGTAAGAAATATATATAATATATATTTATATTTAAATTATAAATCATCAGGATGGGAAAGGTAGGGGACTGATGTCCAGAAGGGCTCTCTTAGCTTAGCACAGGTGTTCAGATCCTTCTGTCTTCAGGAGGAAAAGTCTGAGGAAACCTGGTACTCTTGATTTGTGTCCGTCTTGAAGGTTGTGGGGGAGAGCTAGGGAGGTTTGGGTTAAGGTAAGCTCTCGCTGCTGGTCTAAGTAACCAAGGGGCGCTGTATTCTGCAGAAACCCAGGGTCTTAAGTGTGCAGAACAGCCACACTTCTGCAATGCCTGGTCTCCCAAGAGAACTGGAAGGGACCAATGTTCTTAGCAATACCTGACCATCTCAAGTGAGGGCGTTGAGAAAATAAAGAGAAATAGAGTAATTTCTTGCATCCTATCAGATCATCGTGGAGTAGAACTAGAAATCAATAGCAAGTGAAATGATATCAGCTATACAATGCCAAGTGGAGATTGGAGAATGTGAGTTTAGATGATCTGTAGGTTATTGAAGAAATCAGGAGGGGGGACTGTAAAAAGTTCTAGAATCAGGGCCAGGAGTTTAGCCTAGTGATAGGAGTGCTTGCCTAGCATGCACGAAGACCTGGGTTCGATTCCTTGCTACCGTATACATAGAAAAAAAAGCCAGAAATAGTGTAGTAGAGCTCTGTCCTTGAGAAAGCTCAAGGACAGTGCCCAGACCCTGGGTTCAAGGCCCAGGACTGGCAAAAAGAAAAAAAAAGTCCAGGAATCAAGTGAAAATAGAGACAGTATATCAAAATCTAATGGGATACAGCATTGTCAGAAAGTAAATGTTTATGACAGCCTTCACCAACAACAGAGAAATCTCAAATAAGTATTTCATAGGCTTTGGTTTTCTACCAGCCCAGGCAGGGGAGAGACAGAGATGGAGAGGGAGGGAGGGAGGGAGGGAGGGAGGGAGGGAGAGAGAGAGAGAGGAGAGGAGAGGAGAAGAGGAGGAGGAGGAGGAGGAGGAGGAGGAGGAGGAGGAGGAGGAGGAGGAGGAGGAGAGGTATGTGGTGGATGGTGCCTCAGAATCCGCCCTGTTTTTAGGACAAGGGGACTGAGAGCACCTTAAAATAATCAATGATTATTTTAATTGGCTTGAGGCATGGCTCAGTGGTACTGCACCCATCTAACCAGTATGGGATCCTGTTAAACCCTCCCTAGTGCTGAAAAATGGAAAACTATAGACTAATATTGTTGAGGAAAATAGGTGGAAAAATTCTTCAGTATAAACTTGCAGACCTAATCAAAAATCACGTTACCAAGCTCACACTCAGTGATCAAGTAGATGCAAAGACAGTTCAATGAACGCAAGTCAAGATGCAGAAAATCATTTGATGACACTCAAAACATCGCTTCATGATAACAACAAATCTCTGAAGAAATAGGCAGAATAGAATAACAGCTCAATCCATTAGAAGATATATTTGACAAACCTATAGCCAACATCACCCTGAGTGGGGAAAATCTTAAAGCATTTCTAAAATTAGGATAGAACAAGGATGTCCATTCTTATTGCTTGTGTTCAGTACAATACTTAAAACTTTAGCCAAAGCAATAAGGCAAGAAAAAAGAAAGAAAAAATGTAGGAAAGGAAAGGCCAAATTATTCCTATTTTCAGATGACAGGATCTTATACTTGCCACCACCAGAAGCCTTTGAGACCTGACAAGGTTGCCTAATATCCATAAACAAATAATATTCATAAATAAAAAATTAGTCACCAAATACTCTATGCCATAAATTGGCAAATGTATTAGATAGGATTCAAAGGAAGAAGAAATAGTCAATAAATACATGAAGAAAGGATCAATATCTTTTATCATAAAGGAAATGCAAATAAACCTCATTGAGATTCATTCAGGGAGATAATTATCCCACATTAACCACAAATTCTGGCCAGTTGCTGGTAAGATGGGAAGAGAGGAACCCTCATACACTGTTGGTGAGAATGTAAATTAGTTCTGTCCCCATGGAAATTAGTATGAATGCCCCTCACAATTCTCATAGCCTTAGCAATGACCCCACTCTAGCACTGGTGGATATACATCTGAAGGATGTAAGTTGGTGTCTGGTAGAGATGACACACGCACACCATGTTTATTGACCACTCAGCACAATCAAGCGATGGGGCCAGCTCATGGATCGTGAAAATGTGGTACTGTACACAACCAAGTACTATTCAACCACAAAGAACAATATTTCATTGGTAGGAAAGGCATGGAACTGGAATCGTTATATGAAGAAAAATAGGACAGATTCATAAAGGCCCATAGATCATAAGTAGAACCTGGACTTGAGGGAGGTCTGATTTCAGAATCTGGGCTCTGCCAGGTTGTGTGGAAACAGAGATGATGTCATGGCTATGTGACCTGCATGAGCATATCTAGTGTCCACTCCCTGACTTGCCGGTGTCCCTCAGAGTCTTATTTTGCTGATGGTCTTGGCACTCCCAAGAGGGGCTGACATGCAGGCTTTAAGGAGGCCAGACAGGAGGCCTGTGTCCTTAGAAAAATAGATGTTACCTTGGAAACACCTTGAATGACTAGTGTTGAAGGTTGAAGTGTGTCCCCCAGAATAAGGGAGGCTGAAGTCCCCAACACCACCCCCCATTACTGCAGCATATGACTTTGTTCTCCCGATCCCCAGATCTTGCTGGAACTGCACCCATTGTAGGTCCATGGACTTCCAGCCTCAGTAGGCAGAGTGCCAGACTACTGGGTGCTCAGTTGTCCGAGGGGGGGGATCCCCCCTTTGACTTCCCTCAGAGACCTGCGTGCTTGAAATACAGGTGTGCGTGTCCCCTACAGTCCTGCAAGCAAACGTTCAAAGCTAAACGAGCAATTGTGGGGCCAGGACTGCAGCGTGTGCCTGCTCTGGTTGTGCACAGGCAAACTGTGCTGGGTGCTGACAGGGGACCCTGGGGCTTTATCTCAGGAGTGATCAGGTTTGAGTTTAGAATGAACTTGCCAGGGTTGACAGTGGCCAGAAGACATAAAACCCCAACGAGGGCGGCCATGGTGGTCATGCAGAGCTGTACTTCAAGACAGGTGTAACACAAGGGAGGGGGAAATAGGAGAATCTAGTTCAGAGGCCAGCTGGTCCAAAACCCACAGATGTCTATCTGAAAAATAACTGAAGGAAAACGGCTGGAGGGTGTGGCTCCAGTGGTAGTGTGCCCACCCAGCGAGGGTGAGGGTCTGAGTTCAAACCTCAGTGCCACCAAAGCACAGAGGGAAAGCCTGTATGAAGAGGTTCAGTTGTTCTGCTCACTAGAAGTGACTTGTGTGTGCACAACAATCCACACACAGGCGCCTTGCGAGTCTTCTAGCCCCTTGTTCCTGTGGAAATTGCTACCGAGCCCCTATTTCCAGAAAAATGTAGCATATTAGATTCAAAATCTGCCACAGCAGAAGTCGCTACTGATCGCTTAAGTGGTATATTTATAAATTCCATTAAAATGTAATTATATAAAGCACACTTTTCAAACAACATAGGAAAGTCACTGCATATCGTATTTCATAAGTTCCAACACAGTTTTTTTTGTTAACCCTTCTCTCTAGAGTATAATTACTCCATTAATCTTCCTGTAGAACCAGAGAAACTCTTCCATGCCTTAACCAGAACTATGCTTTCCCTGGATTACACATTTCAAAGTGATTTGCATTGGTGTTTTATTTCTTCCAGAAACTGACAAATGAAATGTTCCTGATCTTTCTGAGGTGTCCTGCTCTTAAACTCTGGTTGTAAATCTTATACGAGTTCTATTTTTACCAATCCCTATCATTTTTTTTAATCATGAGAAGGGTGGGAAGAGAACCAAAGCTGTAATTCATGATTGCAGTCAATATCAGAGAAGATTAAGTCCCGGGTTGTAGGTAGGCAATTTGGTTTTTTCCTTGGCTGATGTGGGCGATTATCCTGTTTTCCATCTATCTGCCTGCATCTATCTCTTTGTAGTTAACAAGACTAGATCCTGACATAAATTCGTGGCTGCAGTCTGCAGGGCAGAGGGTGGGTTGGAAGCAGTTGGAGGCATTATCCACTTTAAAAACCGCAGTGCGCGATGCGTTGACAGGTCTCTCTCTCTTTTAAACGATGTTGTTTGTTCGCAAGCTCAGCTTGTGTCTTGAAAGCTCAAAATTTTAATCACCAACCTCAAATTTGTCCGTGGCCATTTAATAGGATTGTCATATTTAATGTCACTCACTTGACATCCCCTTCCCTCCTCGTCCCCCCATCTACTGCTTCCCAGAATCCCCAGCTTCCCAGCCACCTGCTCCAGGGTCCCCTTGCCTTCTCCGGACATCTCACAGCCCCATGATGTGTGCTCCTGACGCACTGAGGCTGCATTCACTTGTCACCCTACCTCCCCTCAAGTCTGGAATAGGAATCCTTTAGTTCGGGAGCCTGCTCACTTTGGCGTGTATTGAGCCTTTGTGGTTCAAGGGTTGGTCAGCCTGACAGACAGGCTGTGCCCACAGGAAAACAGTATGTATCTTGTAGTTGGACAAATGTCATTACGGGTCACCCCAGCTATCTAGATTCTTCTTCATTTTGAATTTTGTTTTAATTAGCATACATTAGGAACGTGCGAGGGTTTCATTGTGGTTGTTGTCATTGTCAGCGTCTTTGTTGTCATCACCATCATCATCTTAGAACTATGTTCCACAAACTAGCCGAAGCTCATGATACTTGGCTTTCTGATTTAGCTTTTTCTGCTCAGCAGGACGGTCCTTTGTCCCTTTTGCTTTCTTACCAGTGATATGATTTCATTTCTCTTTTGGCCGAGTAATATTCCATACATGTGTAGTATTCTTTATCCATTAATCTGTTGTTGGATACCTCGTCTGATTCCCCAGTCTGGCTATTGTGAACAGAGCTACAGAAAGCACAGTTGTGCAGGTGTTTTTCTTGGGTATTGATTTGCAGTCCTTCATGTATATGTAAATGTGTAAGTATATGTATATGTATATCTATATGTCACTCAGATACAAATGAGTTAACATCTTTATGTGAGAGTGTGCTTTCTGTCCTCTTTGGTGTGGGCCGTGTGTGCATACTTCTGCATAATGCTGACCAGGGCCTGTGCATTTTTCACAATTACATCTTCTTGTTGGGTTTATTGAACCATCATAAAGCAAGCACTGCTTGTCTCTCCTTCTACCTGGCTGCTCATAATAAAGCCACACCAGCTTTGTCATGTAGCTGTTAAGGGTCACTTTAAACCACATCTAGTTGTAATTTCCTTTTGTATCTTGTCTGGGAAATCCTGCCTTTTAATTGAAGTGTTTCATCTTTGTTTAATGTAACCATTGCTGTGTTTGAATCTTGCTACCTTTGTATGTGTTTTCTATTTATTTCTCCCCTCCACCCACTACCTTTTTGTTTATTTTTGTATTAGCTGGGTGCTGCTGAGATCCGAGGGTCACAGTTACAATTTTTGCTTTCTATTCTATCACAAGTATTGTATTTTTAGCTAAAGCTCTTTCTGTTTTTAAGTGGTTGCTATTGCAATTGCCATGTACTAACTGAACTCAGCGCAGCCTGATTTGCAACGATTCTTTGCTATCTGTGTAATCAAAGAAAGACCCTTACCAACTGGGTGCTGGTAATTCACATCTGTAAACCTGGCTACTCAGAAATCTGAGATGTGAGGATTATAATTCAAAGCCATCCTTTGCAGGAAAGTCTGTGAGACTCTTATTTCCAGTTAAACGTCAAAAATCCTAAAGTGGAGCTATGGCTCAAGTACTCTAGGGTTTGAGCACTAGCCTTGAGCAAAAACAAACGAACAGAACAAATAAAAAAAAACTCTCATAATACTTCCCGGCAGGAGCTAGTGGCTCACATCTAAAATACTGGAGATCTGAAGGTCCTGGATCAAAGCCAGGCCAAGAAAGTCCATGAGACTCTTATCTACAGTTAACCAGCTGTGGCTCAAGCCATAGAATGTGGTAGCCTTAAGCCAAAAAGCTCAGGAATAGTACCAAGGTCCTTAGTTCAAGGCCCAATACCTGCACGTGCATGCATATACACACACATGCACACACACACACACACACAAAGATAGCAGTAAAACTACATTTTCCTATTTGCTGTTCTGTTTTTTCATATTTCTATATAATATAAAATGAATTGCATATGAGTACTTTTAATAGCAGCCCAGCTTTCTATCGCATTTTCTATTGCATATATTGAAACAAGGTCATAATTCATCTCAGCTATTAACTCTATGTGTACCTTGTATCCAATTTCATTTCTTCTTCCTCCACCATTAGTGTATGTTTGGATACATTGAATATTAATCAAATTCAGCTCAGTATTTTTTCTTTAAATTTTATTTTTGAATCAGCATAGATTAATATGAGGAGATGAGTATTGATAATTTCATGTACATATATGAACACATGCTTTTTAAAAAACATTTTTTAAAATAAAAAATCAATTGAGCAGTACATACAATATTCTAATGTTCTTAATTATTTCCTCTAGCTACGTAATTTTACCTTAGCTTTACAAACTCTTTTACCCTTTCTTGTAAAGCTAGCCCCCCTAGGAACAAGTGATTTCAGCTTTCATTTAGGAAAATATCTTTATTTCACTTTGCTTCTGAAGAGTGTTTCTACTGGACACTGAATTATAAGTTGACATTTTTTCCTAGCATTTAAAGATACACTGTGTGTTCTTGACATGGTTGTTTATGTTGAGAAGCCCGGCTTCTTCTAGATTGTTCTCCCTGTAATGTGGCTTTTTATCCCAGAAGGCTTTGAGGATTTTACTTTATCTTTGGCTTTCATCACTTTGCCTCTGATGTGTCCAAACATGTTTTTTTTTTTCTGCTTAGGGTTTGTAGACTTTCTTAGACAGTAGATTGACATTTTGGAAAATTTGGGGCTACTATTTTTCTATTTTGTGTTGCATTCTCTTTCTTCTTCCTTCTAATACTTCAATCACATATACGTCAGACAATTGTTGCATGCTGAAGGCTATGAAGGGGAGAAAGTGTGTGTGTGTGTGTGTGTGTGTGAGAGAGAGAGAGAGAGAGAGAGAGAGAGGTTCACAGATTCTGTCTTCTGACTGTTCTTTCTATTCAATCGTATTTCCGATTTAAGATATTATATTGTTCAGTTTTAGGGTTTTCATTGCATTTCCTTTTCCCTGGCAAACCCTTCAACAGCTCTGCGAATCTCACACATTTATCATTGAGTCAGTGTTGGTGGGTGCTGCTTCACTGTGGTCCATTTCTTCATGTGCATAGTAATTTCCTTTGCAGGCTAGACCTCATGGATGCTAACTCGTAGACAGCATCACTCCTGTCTAAACACATGTCTAGCACAGCAAGTAAAGTGTGAACACACGTTCTTTTCCAGTGCTTTAAGGAATATGTGTTATTTTATGTACTGTAGTGTGTGTGTGTGTGTGTGTGTGTGTGTGTGTGTGTGTGTGTGTGTGTGTGTGTGCTGGTACTAGAGAAGTTGGACTCAGGGCTTGGTAGTGTCCCTGAGATTTTTTTTGTTTACACAAGGCTGGCACTGTACAATTTGAGCCACAGCGCCACTTCTGGCTTTTTGTTGGTTACTTGTAGGTAAGAGTCCCACGGTCTTTCCTGCCTGGGGTTGGCTTTGAACCACAATCCTCAGATCTCAGCCTCCTGAGCAGCTAGGATTACAGGTGTGAGTCAACAGTGCCCTGTTTTCTATTGCATTTTCCATGTTAAAATATATATTGAAATGAGGTCGTAATTCGTCTCAGCTATTAATCCTGTGCACACCTTGTATCTGATTTTATTTTGACTTCCTTTACAGCTAGTTTATCTTTGGATCCACTGAGTGAGAATCACAGTCAGTCCAGCATTTTAATTCTTTAAATTTTATGTTTGAATTAGCATGGATTAACATGAGGAGGCTCGTGTTGATCATTTCATATACACTGGCAGTGTACTTTGAACAAGTTCACCCCTCTCTGCCTTTCCCCTTTTCAAATATCATGTAGTAAAATGCACAAGTGAGTGAAGACATGGGATCTTTGTCCTTCTGAGCTTGGCTGATTTCCTTCAACATGATGATCTTTAGCTCCATCCACTTTCCCGCACATAACATGATTTCATTTCCCCGATGGCTGAAAAATACTCCATAGAATTTATACACCATATTTTCTCCATCTGTTCATCAGTTGCTGGGCCCTCAGTTGATTCCATAGCTGAGCTATTATGAATGGCACTGCAAAACAAAAACAAACCCCAACAAACCCAACACAAAAAACTCATGAATATCCAGGAGGTATCTCTCCTGTAGGATAGTTTACAGCTTTTGTTGTACTGTTAATTTCTGCTTTTTTTTTTT
This sequence comes from Megascapheus bottae, assembly GCF_031878675.1. Taxonomy (NCBI): domain Eukaryota; kingdom Metazoa; phylum Chordata; class Mammalia; order Rodentia; family Geomyidae; genus Megascapheus; species Megascapheus bottae. Next base: position 57,207,913 of record NC_143521.1, read on the forward strand.
TGCCAGTCCTGGGCTTGAGCTCAAGGCCTGAGCACTGTCCTTGGACTTTCTCAAGGCTAAAGCTCTACCACTTGAGCCCAGGACCATTTCCGGCTTTTTTCTATGTATAAGGTACCAAGGAATCGAACCCAGGTCTTTGTGCATGCTAGGCAAGCACTCTACAAGTAGGCCAAACTCCTGGCCCTAATTTCTGCTTTTGTGTGTGTGGAAAATTCCGCAACAGGACTAGGTTTCCTGTCATCTTCTCTCTCCCAACCTAATTTGTTTCTTTACGTTTTGTAGATACAAATTTTATCCTAGTTTTCACTGAATGGCATCACAGAAACAGTCTCTGGCTCTTTGAGTAACTCTCCCGTGCCTCATTTTTAGGCGTAGCTGACGTTTTTACCTAACCTCACTGCCTCCCATACCATCAAAGCAGCTCTGACAAGCAGCTGTGTCTGAGGTTCCATGGCCCAGGCTGGACAGACAGAAGGAACACGAGACAGCCCATCTCCTGGCTGTGGCACAAGTGTGGAGGGGGGTACTTGCCATGCTTGGCTTGTTTCCTAACTGTCCCCATGCTACTGACTGAAAAAGTCATCTGACCAAGCAAGCCCAGAGTCTAGGAGTCAGAGCGCGTGACTCCGCTTTCCACCTGAACATGGATCCCGACTGCGCTGGGGTGAAGAGTGAGAGCAGATCACCCAGTTCCCATGATGCACCCCTACATTGACTGTCCCCCCCACCCCTGCAGAGATGGGCTGGGATTTATTCTAGCTTGTCTCCTATTGGGGGCCATTGAGCTTGTTGCCCTTATAAATGATGCCAAATTAAACATCTTTGTTGACAGTATTTCCCCCTTGTTCAGGGCACTTTTCCCCCAGGATGGAATTATTGGGCCAAAGCCCAGGGGAGTTTTCAGTGTTGATGAGTCACCATGTTACTGTGCATTACTGACATGTTTTTCTTTCCATCCCTCTCCATCGAGTCGTAAATACTCCATATTCATAAGGCTGCCGTGTTGTGACAGGCACTATATTCTGCATCTTAGCAGCGAATGCTGTGGAAAAATGCGCTCAAAAGATGTTGCATTTTAAGCTGGTGAAGTGTGCACAGGGCGAGGGCAGGTGGCTAAAGGGCAATACAGGGGAGTTCTGCGTGCGTGAGTCCTCGCCCTGGCGAAGGGGTCATGTAAGAGACCAGCACTGTAACCAAGGTGGGCTATGTGACCTGGAACCAGGCAGCGGGGATTCTTTTCGTTGTTGCTTGAGAGGGTAGGTCCCTGTGTGTCTGTGTGTGTGTGTCAGGAGGAGGGGGGCTCTTTGGCTATGTTCGTGGGGGGGAGGGGTGCGTCTTTGGCTGTGGGGGGGAAGGGGTACCTCTTTGGCTCTGGTTCATCACTTGTAGGGAGACCCCAGATGGTCTGAGGTCCCGCTCATGCCCACCGGCCTCCTGTGACTGGGTTGTTTGTTTTCCTTCCTTCCTTCCTTCCTTCTTTCCTTCCTTCCTTCCTTCCTTCCTTTTTCTATTTCTTTTTTTTTTTGCCAGTACTGGGACTTGAACTCAGGACCTGAGCACAGTCCTTGGGCTTCCTCTACCACTTGAGCCATAGCATCACTTCCAGCTTTTTCTGTGTAAATAGTACCATGGAATTGAGTCCAGGGCTTCATGCATGCTAGGCAAGCACTCTACCAGTAGGCCAAACTCCCAGCCCCTTGCTATGTTTTCTTACATACTCAGAAAACGACTAGCGTCATGGTAGCACACAGTAGGTGCCATGTACTATTTGTTGAATGGGTAAGTATCCCCACGGGATGACACCTAATCAGGAAAGTAACAGGCACAAATGAACTTTTATTTCTTCTCTTGCTGCTTTTCTTCTCCCACCAGTCCTGAGGCTTGAACTCAGGGCTTGGACACTGTCCTTGAACCCATTTTGCTCCAGGCTAGTGCTCTGCCACTTGAGCCACAGTGCCCCCTTGACTTTTTCTATGTATGTGATACTGAGGAATCAAACCCAGGGCTTTGAGCACTCTACACTCGTGGCCCCCTCTTACTGTTTTTATTGGGGAGTGCAATAGTTCCCAGCAGGTACCTGGAGACATTTTGCTTGCAGCTCATTGGTCATAAGTAAGTCACACGACCCTGTCCCGGACCAATCACTGGTTCAAAATATACTGCACGGCCTGTGTCCTGAATGCCAGAAGCATGGAGGATGGCCTGAGGGTAGACAAACTAGTGTTTGTTATAGCCCTAAGATACAAAACAAAGTGTGAATGGGGAGCTCAGCCTTGCCCAGGGAAGGTGGCCTCAGCGTGAAGGGAAGGTTATTAGCCTTTCCCTAAGGTGCAGACTTTGGGGGTCCAGCCAAGTGTGGCTTGGTCCAGGTCCAGGGCCTCCACACCTCTGGCTGTGTCCATGCCATGCAAGCCCGGCCTCGCCTGTCCCTTGCTAGATTCAGGAAGGCCACCGAGACTCTGCCAGCCAGCCTCCACCTCACTTGTCAGAACAGGGGGGCCAGCACTTCCTACCAGTCCTCTCCCTCTCATCTTCCCATCCATCCACCTCCCCCAGGGTCTCTGGCCAGCCGGTAAGCCCTGGAGAAGAGGAGATAGAAAGAGCCCACTCCCAGCTCAGCCGCTTCCTTGGATGTCACAGCGACCTGGGGAGCTAGCAAAATGATCTGCACTAAAATGAAATTGCCCTTCTCCCTAAACACAAAATACAAGAATGCTGAAAATCCTGCAGGGAGAAGAAAAATGATTTTTTTTTCTGTTGGTCATGGGACTGGCATTGTCCCTGAGCTCTACAGCCCAGAGCTACTGCCCTACCCCTTGAGCCACAGCGCCACTTCCAAGAAAGAAGAATTCTTCTCAGCCACACACAGTGGTGCAGCTCAGTGACCTCCTATCCCAACTTTCTAAAGAACTCACTGGAGCCATGGGGCAGCGTATTTTTGATGTCTTAATTTTACATTGTTATTAGCATATATTAGTGACACAGGGGTCTTGTTGTGATATTTCTGCACATGCAAACAATGTCCCTTGATCAAATGCACTCCATCTTGTTCATTCTTCCTTCGTCTCTTAGAAGAGCCTCGACAGGTTTTGCTGTTGTATTTTCTCACATGTGTATGAAGTGCTTCCACCATATTCTCCCTCTCCATCCTCTCCATTCTCCTTTCCACTCCCTGATGGTCCATTTTGCATTCTTGCCATCCGTTGCTTTAGTGTAGCATAATACATACAGGGGTTTCATGGTAGTATTTCACAGTGTACATTTTACTTTCGCCAGGGAAATTCTTGTATTGCCATCTTTCCCAGTTTCTGCCCCTCTGTTATCCAGTAGCTTGCAGGGAGATCTGTCATGCCACCTTGTGTAGATGTCACTTCTCTGAGGACTGCTTCTTTGCCCTAGGGGCCACTCCAAGCTGTATTCTTGGATGTCTCCTATTTACTTTGCTTTGGTGAAGTGTTTTGACTTCTTCAGTGTTTCCCTGTCCCTCTCACGTCACCGTGGTGTGTTCTGAGCTCACACCTGTGTTGAAGATGCAGTTATCACATGTAGATTATGTGCGTGCTTCTTGGATCAGCTTCTGCGTGATACACACACACACACACACACACACACACACAGGAGTTGCACACTAGTAACAACCAACGTAGTCAACGCGAGTGGAAACATGCCGTAAATTTCTGTACTTCTCTGTGTTGGAATTTTTTAAATTATACTGCCATTTGAACTCAGATCCTTACACTTGCAAGGCAAGTTTTCTACCACCAGATCTATGCCCTCGGCCTATTTTACTTTATATATTTCTCTGATACAATCATCTAGCTTCGGATTGAAATTCTCTTACCTACACCTCCCATCAGACTGAAACACTGACATATACCATTGTGCCTGGCTTGTTTGCTGAGATGAGATCCCACTGATATTTGCCCAGGCTGGCCTTGAACCAGGATCAAGTCATGAAAATAATTCTGCTTAGAAAATTTTAATAGTACAACTAATCATTACAATACAAATCAAATTCATGTCAGGATTTTAATGATGAGAATATTCTTCGTGCGGCCAAAGGTACAGAAATCGCTGGACAAGTCTGTTAAAGCTTTTCATTTTCTTTTCCTTATATTATGTTTGCTTAGTTGGATGCTTGTTGTTGTTGGTAATTTCATTGTTGGAAAAAGAACATATAAACTTGAAGAAAATAATAATCTGTAGGATCAACTTATTCCTCGTAGGCCTCAGACTTTTACCTTTATAAATTAAATTGCTATTATTCTTCATCAGAACAAAATCTTTTAAGATTAGCTTATTTATAATGGGGCCTGGGTGCTGTCCTTAAGCTTTCACTTGAGCTGCAGCTCCACTTCCAGCGTCCACTTACTTTCCTGCCTGGGCTGGCTTCAAACCACTATTTCTGGATTTCAGCTTCTGAGTAGCTAGGATTCCAGGTGTGGGCCACAGTCTCCTGGCTCTTTGTTCATTTTAAGGACAAGCACTCATAGCTGGACCAGAAGAGGCATCTGATGACAGCAGCACATTTGTATTGAAAATCTATAGGCAGCAAGAGTCTGTGTTCCACTCTAATCAATACTTAATGTTGTAGCAAGGGCCTGTGCTATGATTCACACCAGTAAAAGTGTTGAGAAAAGCACAAATCAGCTCTTACTTGTCAACTGCATGTTAGCTCAGCATTTTCCAGAATGTTCGCGGAGAAACATTAGTGCTCAGGCTTCTCTGTGAACAAACAAATCAATGTCCCTGTGATAAAGCAGAGCCAGGGAGAGTCTGCATGCATGTATAGGTGCAGGAATACAATCTGGGATGCCAGATTGTATTCCTGCATCTGGTAATTAGTAGTGGGGAGAATGTCCTTAAACTTCTCTGCCTCCGCTTCCTTGCCTGTGGAGTAGGAAATGTCTTGGCATGGTGGCCTGAAGCCCAGATGAGATACCACATGGGTCCCGTGCAGCACAAGACCTCTGAGTTGTCCTCTGTCCCTGGTCTGTGCTCTGCCTGTGAGGCTGCAAAGCACCAACCTCTCCCATCAGAGAGGTTGTGTTTAAGGTGTATTAAGGTTGCATTGTGCACTGTGTTTAAGCAGCGTGTCCCAAGCGGAGTCATAACAGAGTGTTGCCTGGGCTGTCTTCCCGTGGAGCATGCATGCCTCGAACAAGGCTCCACACCGTACAGCCCAAGTGTACTGTCCATCAGGCTTGGCTCAGCAACTGGCAGGACATTAGTGAAGATGGCAGAGCTCTGGAATCTCCCTCATGCGTAAAGCCATGCTGAACTTGACTATGTCAGCAAAACTCACTTGGAACCGAAGAAATTGAGCAAAGCCTTAGACAACTCAAGGGACTCTTATTCAAGAAGATGGCTGAATAAAGAGCATTAAGTTTTGCTGGGTTTTCACTTACCTTTTAGTAATCTCTACTTCCTAGCCCAGCAATAGTCTTGAAAATAGCAGTCCTCATTTGCTATACTAGCAGGAACAGGATGGCCTTTAAATTGTGCCCCAAAGAAACATAACTGCCTGACGTTGCTTGGCTCTTGTGAAAAGATTGGCTGGAGGGGTCTGTCTTTATTCCACTGGCTGAGATCCTGCTCACGCTGCCTGTGGGATGGAAGATGCAGTCAACAGCATTTACAGGCAAGTGGAGGTCAGAGATGTTAGTTGCTCTGGCTGAAGAGCTTGAAAATGAGATGCATTGGGATGAGGCTTCTACAGGTCCTACCCTTCCTAGAAATTAAGTTATTTCTCTCATGTGCTTTGATCACAGCCACACTCAAGTAAGTAAATCAGGAAATTGGAATCAGAGACATGAGATTGCTTCTATGCCTAAACGTAGCCATGTGGATCTCAGGCCTTCAGAACCGTGAGGAATTTGGAAGTGTCTGGAGATGGAGGTTAGAGACTTCTGGTAGGAAGAGTTTATTGTGTAGTTATAAGCTTGAGCTCACAAGATCAGAATGCTGACAGGAATGTGGGCATTAGACTGTTCTTAGGAGGCTTCCTGGGGGAAAAAGGACTTTTGGGAATTGTACTTGAGGCCATTTCTCTTATTTTCTGGCAAAGGATTCATCTACATTTTGTCCATGTTCTGAGACTTTGTGGGAAGGCTGAGGTTAAGGCGAGGAGCTAGTTTATTTGGCAAGTAGAATTTCTAGGTAGCCCAGCATCCTGGCTGTGGTATGACTGTTGCTGGCTGGTTTGAACTAGCTTTATCATAGGAATTGAGAGCAATAACGATTACGAAAATATTTGAAAACTCCTTCTGGCTAGAAATGCCAAGCACACAACTGAGCAGTGAGAAGCCAGCAAGGGCAGCTGACACTTTTGGAAACACACAGCCACCGTGGTCTTTGCCAGGAATGAAGGGGAGGTGGCCACTGACCAGGAACTGCGTTGTGTGGCACAGTGCAAGGCAAGATGTCCGTCCACCCTGAGGTGCTGGTTTTGCCAGGGGCCTTGGGCACAACTCGAAGCTTCCTTAGAGGGGCTGCATAATGCTGAGGACAAGGCCTGGAGCACCAATTTGGGCATTTATGGTCTGCAGGTTTGCTCTGGAAGAGAGAGATGGGGAGAGGAAAGAAAGAAGGGAGAGAAAGAGAGGCAGAAAGAGAAAAATGAAAATTACTTCTATTGTCAATGCCAAAAGAAAAGACGTTTGGCTCACAAAACCAGGGCAGCAATTATGACCATCCTGAGCGGAAAGTTCATTGGAAGCTCTTGTTATTATTATTATTTTTCAAGAATGACATGCTAGAAATTCTTTATCTTCATCTCTGATGGGATGGGAGCTCAAGTCCATCTTGTACTCCAATTAGAGATAGAATGATGTTGGCTTCTGAAAGAGATATTTAAAAAATCAGAGCATACTTTACTTGCAGACAAGTATAGAAATAGTACAACACAACCAGCTCAAGGTTAAGAAGTGGAAATGCCCATATAGCTTCAGCCCCTAGCCCATTTCCTCTACCCGCCCCAGCTCACATACATGACTCTGCATTTTCTTCTCTGTTTAATGTTATGTGACCCAAAGCCATATGTCCTATTTTTAAACTCTACAAAGATGCAGTTAAGCTTTCTGTGTGCCTTGCTTTTCTCACTTGCCATTATTTTTAATGTTTGCTGGGAGAATTCTGCCTGGTTAATTTCAGGGTTCTGCAGTTGTCTTTCTGCTTCCTGTGCAGGGAGAGGATCTTTACTGGGCTTCCCCATCGCGTCATAGGGTCTCTGCAAAGCACACACCATGGCTTCATGCTGAGAAGGGGCAGAATTGCTGGGTCCTAGAGTTTGCACTTTCTTGGAACTGACAGGTTTGTGGCAACTTTCTCTCAGAGGGGGGATGGGCATTTTTTGGTGGAACTGAGGTTTGAACTCAGAACCTCACATGTGCTAGACAGACCACCAAGAACCACCTCCCTAAGCCCTTTTGCTTTATTTTTGAGCCAGCCTCCCATTTTTTTTTTTGCTCCAGTCAGTATGGTCTGTGAGCCTGTTTATGTTTTCCAGGTATGCAACCACCACACTCAGCTTGTATGGACATGGAATCTCAGGAACTTTTAAAAAGCTACAGTGCTCAGTGCTTATGGCAGGGTTTGTTTTGTTTGTATGTGTGTATGCCAGTTCTGAACTCGGCCTAGGCACTATCCTTGAGCGTTTCTGCTTAAGATTCCTGCCCCATTACTTGAGCCACAGCTCCACTTCCAGCTTTTTGGTGGTTAGCTGGAGATAAATGTCTCACAGACATTTCCACATGGGCTGGCTTCAAACTACTATGCTCAGATATGAGCCTCTTGAATAGCTAGGATTACAGGCATGCGTCACGGCCACCTGGATCAATTGCCATTCTTGATGGTTCCTTTTAGCCATTCGTAGCCAGCACTTGATATTACCAGGTTTAAATTTATTTTTGTTGGCGTGATGAAATAGTGTATGTTAAGTTGAACAACCTAGCCCTAGTATTAGTATTTGTTCTTCTGTCTGCTAAGTGGTCTGGTGGCTTGTGGGGGAATCACAAGTAGACGGTCTGAAGAAAAGACAGGAGCATGACTGAAAGCATGTAGGACAGAATAATTACATTGAAAGTCTGGAGTATTCATTTATCATGAACAGTAGGAACCTTAAAAGGCCGTTTCTATGTAGACACTCCCAGGGCTGGATCTGCACCAGGCCGCGTTCCATCATTAGTCACTAAAGACCACCTCTGGGAGAGGCTTTCTGTCTGCCTCGCCTCCCTTAATTGCTCTCTCCATCCACCTCCCTTGCCCAATTATTGTCAACAGAAGCCATGTTCCTAAGCCAGAGCCCTGGCTGGCCACAAGACTCAGTGCGTTATTACCTGACAGCCCTGACATCTCAGAATCGAGAAGCAGAAGGCTGGAGCCGCAGTCCAGTGCCAGACCCCGCCCTTGCTCTCCTAATGAGGGTGCTGAAGCCAAGCTGGGGACAGCAGGCAGTGTCCAAGGGTAGCTCATTCGTTCGCTGGCCCAGCAGATGCTTTCTAAACAGCCATTTCCTATGAAGCACAAGGGACTCAGAGACAGACATCCCATGAACACACACACACATGAAAAAATGAGAGAAGTTGCTCGGTGTCATGAAGGAAACATGCAGAGACGTGTACACCTCTCTTCTAGGTAGGAGCCGGGGCCTCTCCAGCCTTTCCTATACAAGCCCCTTCTTCTACCTGCGAAGACCCCCTTTCCTTCAGAAACCCCTCCCCTTCCCCTCAAGCCCTCCCCCTTTCCTTCAGAAGCCCCTCCCCCTTTCCTCAGAAGCCTCCCCTTCCTGTCAAGCCCTCCCCCTCTCCTTCAGAAGCCCCTCCTACTCTCAAAGACCCCCCCTTTTCTTCAGAGGTCCTTCTTGCCACTTCCTGTGTACTACTTGAATTCCCAGGTGACTGCCTTGTCTGTTAGCTGCTCCATTTCACAGGAGCCTGGAAAGTCCATCTCCTCTGCTCGCTGCTTTCTCATGTCTGACATGTCAGCTGTTGGAGCACTCACTCACCAACACCCAGAGTGGCTTTTGTGAATGTCTCTGCAGAAACCGCCCAGGACTGTGAGAGGTGGTTTTCTTGTCCCTGCACTTGGCCTGGGCTCTGCACATCTTTCTCCTTTTCAGGGATTTTATTTTCCCATCTCCTTCCCTTTCTTCTGCCATGGCATTTTAATACCGTGGGCAGTCTGTGTAAGCTGTTTAGTGTAACCCAGTCAAATTTTGCCCATGAGGCAGTGAGCGGATGCCCCCAGCACAGACATGGATTGTTTTGAGAAGGGGGGATCCAGGCATGCCAGCGCTGACAGACGTGGCCCTGTGGGCAGGCTGGCAGATTGTCATTTCTGCTGCAGTTCTGCACTTGAGGCAGGAACAAAAAGCAGAGCCCCCACTGGGGTGCAGGAAACATTTGATACCCTGATGTGGAGAAAGGGGAAACTGCTCATTTTCTGAGCATCTTCATGAAAATATACTTTAGGGGTACAGCTCAGTGGAGGGGAGAGGCTTTCTCACGTTCTCTCCAATTCTGTCATTCTTCTTCCAGATTTCTGTTCTCAAGGTTCGTCTCCTTTCAAGAAGCTGACCAAACCCAAGCATGTGCTAAGTAATCTATATTATGACTGGAAAATTTTGTTGCAGAAGGTTTTGGTTTTCAAGGAAGTGAACCGAGGCAGTTTACAGAGGTTCAATAATGCTTCACGCTTACAAGTCAGAGGAAGGAAAGTCTCCAATGAGCAAACCAGCTTTCAGCTGACCCATGTGAGCCCTCCACGGCACACATGTTGATAGCTCCCACCTGTTATATTTTGCATACACTCCATTATTTCCTTACCCTTTCAGTAGTTTTTCTTTCCTCCACATGCATTTGTTTCAACTTGCAATCATTTTTACAATCTTTACCCATAGAGCTCCAGGACTCAGCTACAGTGAGCCCGTTGTTGAATGAGCAAATGTCATGTTTGGAGAGGATGTGTCAAGTTATAACTGTGGAGGTTTTCTGTGTAACAGAACAATAAAAGGCCTGGCCAATGCCTGGGAATTTACTCAGTGGGCTCCAGGATCCGTGCTTAGTGCTTCCTACATCTTGGAAGAAACCCTACAAACGCCCTGTGTTTATGTCACTGGCAACGGTGATTCTCCTATTACAGCCTGAGGGAACAGGTTTCAAATCTAGGAACTGTGCGGCTGTACCAGCACCAGCCATAATACTAGCAATGAGTACAGTCACATCAAGAACACAGAACAGGCCCGGTTTACCTGGCAGGTTGGACTTTCTAGGTAGAGGGCTGGGTGTTTTCTAAGCATTTGGAAAGTGAGCAGTGCTGTTCTTGTTTAAGAGAATCAAACCCAGGTCCCCGTGGGTGAGGGATGGGATGGGAGCTGGCTTGTCTGGCCCTGAGTTTTCTCTCAGTGACAGAGCTAGGAGGCTGCTGCTTTCCAAGGCAGACAGTAACTGTCATAGGGAAATGTGTCCTGGATCCCACTTTTCACTGGTGGAAAGGGAAAAATAATCCATAGAATGGTGGAGAAGTGACTTCATGTTTGGCTGTGTTCGTTCATTCATTCATTCATTCATTCATTCATTCCTCCATTCCTCCGTCTAGCTGCTGTTTATCATAGCTTGGGGCTTCTGCTGTGTAGACCTGAATTCCATCATGGAAGCTTCTTTGGCCTAGAGTTCTCCCCAGCTCCCCCTCTCTGGTCTCCCCACACTCTTTGTTCTGGGCCCCTTCTCTGCTGCCTTTCTTCAGCTGGTGTGATTTCCCCGGCTCCCCGGTGCACCTTCCACTCTCCTCATATTGCATGGGTCAGGTGGCCCTTTAGTCAGTGCCATGAACCCACAGCCCAGCTGATTTCCCATGATGGTGTCCCCCTCTGTCACCACAGGCATCTCAGGCACCGTGGGGCCTCTACCCAAACTCACTGTCCTCTCAAACTGCCCTTCTGTCTCCTGGGAGCTCTGTTCTTGGGTCTTTCTTTGTGACCACTCTTCAGTTCCCCAAGTGCAGAGCCTGAAGTCTTTAGCTACTCTGTCTTCCTGGCCCCGCCCCTCCCTGGAGGGCCATGCTCCTCTAGGCCAGCACACCCGTATTCCAGGATGGTTCACCATCCTCCAGCCTGGCCACAGTCCTCTTCCCTGCTGACCACGCCCATCCTCCAGGGTGATCATACCCAGTACTCACCCTGACTGGTTCCTTGTGTGTTTCTCAAGCCTTTTTGGTTTTCCTGCTCTGGCCTCAGGTTAGAACAAGGTATTCGCTAACCTCTCTTTGCATTCCTAGCTCTTTGTGTCCTCTGAAGACTGGGGACTGATGACAGCTCTAGCTTTGTCAGTGACCTGGTCTTTGTCGTCATTGTCGTCATCCTCCTCCTCCTCCTCATCATCAGCAGCAGCATTATATGTTTGCTTAGGCCACCATAATGAAGTATCTGAAGATACAGGTTTCTCTTCCTCTTCCTTCTCCTCCTCTTCCTCCTCCTCCTCCTCCTCCTCCTCCTCCTCCTCCTCCTCTTCTTCTTCCTCCTCCTCCTCTTTTCCTCCTCCTCCTTCTCCTCCTCTTCCATTGTTGTGGCCGTTGTCATTGTCATCGTCCTCCTCCTTCTCCTCTTCTTCCCACTCTTTCTTCTTTTCCTCTTCTTCCTTTTCCTCTTTCTCTTCCATCTTACCAGTTTAAGTCTTAACTCCACCAGTTCATGAGCACTTGTGACAGTCGACTTATTGAATTTGGCTTATCTCATTCGACATGGTCTCCAAATCCATCTACTTCTCCTCATGGCTGAGTATTATTCCATGGCTTATATATTTATGTCCCATATTTTTCCTATTTATTCCTTGGTTGTTGAGCATCTTGGCCTCTCCCATAATTTGGCTGTGTGTTCTTGGCCCTAAGCTGTTCTGCCATCACACTGGATTTGGCCTCAACTTTACACAATCTTCTTTTCAATGTGAACTGATTTTTTGCTCCCATTTCTCAACCAAACCTGACTAAAAACAACTGACAATAACTATAATAGCCTGCATGATAGATTATCATGAACTTTTCTCATCAGCTTAATTGATCTGTTTTCTTTGATCCCAACCTCTCACAAACTCTCAGAACAGGGACAAGCATTTCAGTGCTTTTCTACCTCACATCTCCAACATTTTCTAAATTCATCTGAGAAATAGTTCCAAAGACTTAATTAAAAGCAGTATGGTCAGGTTTTTATCTCAGCAGTGTCCCCACTTCTTGGCCACAGTATTGTGTGTGTGTGTGTGTGTGTGTGTGTGTGTGTGGTGTGTGCGTGTGTGTTGGCGTCTCCCATTTCTATGACAAAGGTATCTCAAATAAACCAAGCAGAGGGATGACTCATTTGTCTTCACTTACTGCTCTGTTTCCAGGCCCGTAGCAAGGCAGAACCCCGTGGTGGGGATGGGTGTGTGGCAGGGGCTGCTCTCCTCATGGAAGACAGAAGCAGAGAGAAAGGGTGGGACCAGAACAATCAGGTCATCAGAGGCAGGCCCCTAATGGCTACTTCTTTAAGGTAGGCTCCACCTTCAAAAGTTTCGAGGGCTGGCAATGTGGCCTAATGGTAGAGTTCTTGTCTAGCATGCATGAAGCCCTGGGTTCAATTCCCTGGTACCACATACACAGAAAAAGCTGTTAAGTGCCACTGTGGTTCAGGTGGTAGAGAAAGCCAAGGACAGTGTTCAGGCCCTGAGTTCATAGCCCTAGGACTGGTAAAAAAAAAGTTTTGAGTTATCTCCCCAAATAACACCGCCAGCTGGGGACTAAATGTTCAAGGCACGACTGTATGGGAAACACTTGATGTTCAAACCATAACCAAACATCCTGTGTCTCCTCCTCCATCTCTCATCTCTCCCTTCCACCAACGAGGCTCACCCAGCAAGGTTTCTGCCCCCTTGCATCCTCCTGCCAGCCTTGGCTGGGCTCTCTGTTATGCCTCGGGACTGGCTGGTGGTCAGAGGGTTTGGGCCTCTTCACTGATGAGCTCTGAGCTGTGAGCTTGCACTGCTGGCATTTCTTTCAGCAAAGAAAGACCAACTAAATGCCTAGGTATAAGGCAGACATACCCAGGTTCTCTCTGAGGTATGACTGTGCCTTGAGTCAGCTAGCGTCTCTTCCGCTGAATCCGTTCCTGCACCAGGGTGGGAGTGAGGATGGGTGGGGAGGGGTAGGCTCCATCTCTGGAGCCCTACGGTCCCACTGCAGAGACCCGAGCACAGGGAGGAGGAGAACCCAGCGACAGTGTCAGCAGCTCGCAACAGCTCTGGCTTTTTTGTCCACCGTGCCCCAGAAAGTGGTTCAGGGACCTCACGCTGGCACTCAGCTTGCCCAGGCCGCCCTCCCCGGAGCCTTCAGTCTAAGTACTTGGTGGGGTCAATACCAGCTTGTACAGCAAGGCCCTGTTCGTGTTTGAGGACCCCCATATGTGGGGCAGTGAATGGAGGAGGCTTGTTTGGGGTTAATGAAAAAAATAAATCACAGTGTGAGCATCTGCATTGAGATGTGGACTTTAAAATGCTCCACTGGCTCAGCTTCTTCCAGGGCTCATGAATAAAGTGCTCAGGCAGAACTGGTGGCCACGGGCCTTGATGTCAGCGCTGGGTATGCGTAACCAGTGGAGTCTTGGGACAGCCATTTCCTTGACTCTTCCCTGTCACCTCTCCCCTCTTAGCTGCTCCATAGTTGAATGGAAAAGTGCAAGGAGATACTAAGCCCCAAATTAGGGCCTGCATGCCGTGCTGTGCTCCACCTTTCCTAAGCGATCAGATGGCACCTTGTCTTTGGTACCCCCGTCCATGTTTCCTGGTGGGTCACTGCATTGAGAACTGGGGGGCCCTCACAGGTAAAGCGGCCCCATCACACCCCTTCCACAGGATGCGCCCTCCACTGTGCAGACTCCGACTGCTCGAAGGAGAAACCGAAGACTTTCTCACCCAGAGTTGCTTAGCAGTGCAGTCTACTCTTGTTTCTACAACTCAGACAGCTTCAGAGGTGTGTGCACAGGTGCAAAATCCCAGGTCCACTAAACGTGGACTTCAGGCCTTCACCTGAGCCCTGAGGCTCAGCCCTTCTTCCCTGACAGGGGCTTGGGTGGTAGCTCTGGGTTGCATGGTGTCCTTTCCACATTCACATCCACCAGGAAGCTCAGAATACGACCATCTTTGAGAACAGAGTCTTTGCAGACGTAATGGACTGAGGGCCTGAAGAAGGAGTCCTCCTGCATTTGAGGTGTGGAGCGCCTCCAATCCCTGGTGTCCTGAGAAGAAAGAGCAGAGGCGGACACAGGGGTGAATCCATGTGAGGCAGGGCCAGAGGCTGTGGCATCACGAGTGACAAGGACGCTGGAGTCCACTCCATGCTGGTGGAGGGTGGAGGCCAGCCTTCCCCAGTGCCTTTACCCGTGGCTTGTCCCCACTCATGCCCTGACTTTGGACTTCCGGCCTCTAGGATGTGAGAAGGCGCATGCCTGTTGTCTTAAGAGACTTGTGACATCTGCGAGGACTGTCCTAGGTAGCCAGAACACTGGCGCACACAGGGAGGTAAGAGCCTTTGTTGTCGAGGAATTCACAGCTGGGTGATGCGTGTGATGCTTCTCCTGGAGTCCACATTTCCACCCCCAGGCTGCTGCATGGGCGAGTCACGTGACGTCCTGACTACACACAGACTTTGTGCGTTTGCTGGTAAGGGGATATAGACGGAACCAAAAACCATGGGAGCTTTATTAATCGCATTTATCAATTGGGAAACCAACACCAGGTCTACAGAATCAGTCACAGCTTCGTCCAGCAGATACCAGGAGCAGTGCCAGGCATGCAGGCCTCAGGGGAAGCAGAGGAAGAGTGGCTTGGAACCATTGGTCCCGCTGGCCAGCACAGATGGGCCAGGAGCCGAGGGTCTCCCTAGCCAAATCTCAGCTCCTTTTTCTGTATTTTTTTCTGCTCGTCTGCTATCTTTAAATCTGAAAATTCTGTCTTCCATATGGCTTTCCATTTTATTTTTCATTGCTAGGACTTCATTTTAATTTCCCCCTCAAGATTTCACTCTCTTTACTGACCTCCCCTCCCCCGTTTCATGTCTTCCATTGACCTGTTTTTTTGGGGAAGGGGGTGTCAGCCATGGGGCTTGAACTCTGGGACTGGGTGTTGTTCTTGAGCTTTTCAGC
Organism: Megascapheus bottae; assembly: GCF_031878675.1. Taxonomy (NCBI): domain Eukaryota; kingdom Metazoa; phylum Chordata; class Mammalia; order Rodentia; family Geomyidae; genus Megascapheus; species Megascapheus bottae. Next base: position 57,223,076 of record NC_143521.1, read on the forward strand.
TCAGGGCTAGCACTTTACCACTTGAGCCACAGTGCCACTTGTGGTTTTCTGGTGATTAATTGGAGATAAGAACCTCATGGATTTTTGTGCCCTGGCTGGCTTTGAACCTGGACCCTCAGATCTCAGCCTCCTGAGTAGCTAGGATTATAGGCATGAGCCACCAGCTTCCGGCCCATTGGCCTTTTATTTTTAAAAACTTCATTTATTTGTTTATATATGTTTTGTTTTGCTCCCTTTTAGCTGTCTATCTTTTTTTGTGTGTTCACCTTGCAGTTTATTGGTAACCAAGCTGCTTACTTGTTATTTATTTTTATCTATATTTCACGCTGAGTTCCTTTGTCTCTTTGCTCGTGTATGCTTTGAGTTCATATATTTGCTTATAAGCGTTCTTTCATTTCATTACCCATTCTCATCGTTTCTTTGAGCTCAATGTCTCGGGTTGGCTCCACTTCACTGTCATTCTGATTCGTGTTTCTTGAGGTGTTGTGCTTCCTTACTTTCTCCTAGGGATTTACTTACTGCTGCCCAGTCTGGTGGGGTTTTCAGGAACCTGGGACTCCGTGTGACAGAGCCAAGAAGGTTCCAGGGAGTATGGTTTGAGGGGGCTACCATAAGATACCAGTTCCGATGCCTCCCACTCCACCTTGCCCTGGGCAAGCGACCACATGTGGCTGAGTGTAGGATTTGTCTTTGGCTTGCTTCGGCCTGACTGAAGCCTTACGTGAGCATCAGACAGACAGGAAGCTCCCACCTACTCAGAGTGGGTTTTGGGAAGTATTCTTCCTTCAGACCAGCAGTCAGGACTATGCCAATGGAGCAAGGAATTCTGGCCATGTGCCATGAGCTGTTAACACCTAAGCATATGTGTATTAATGAAGCACCCCAGCCTCACATGCACTCGAAGTCCCCTGGGGAGCCCACATTCTTGGACGGGAATGAATGAAATATGAATGGAATGAATGGAGAACGTAGAACACTGTAAGCTTAAAACCCAGAGTCAGCCAGACTGTCCTGCCTGTGCAGACGAGTGAGGGCTCCCAGGCCTGGGCTCCCCAGGGTGCTGGCCCAGACAAGCTTCTACAGGACAGAGCTGGAGGGGTTTCCTGGAGAGGTCAGGAGGAGTGGGGCTGGGTGAATGCTGTGTCATCTGGTTGGCTGCAGGGTTACTCATTCTACCGTGGCCAGGGCAAGGTTGATGGAAATCTCTCCCGGAGGAAGCCAGTGGAGAGAGATGGTGGCCGCTCACCCCAGCATGGACAGCTCTCATCTACAGAGGTGTTGCTGTGTGGGTGACACAGTCCTGAGCATGTGGGAGGTGTAGGCACCATCGCACCATTTGCAGATGGAAAGAACGGAGGCACACAGGGCTCAGTGACTTCTTTATAGATACACAGGCCGTGGCAGGGCCACTGAGGGTTCTCAGCCTGTGTCTGTAGGACCAGCCCTCCCCAGCCCTCGCTGGATGCCCCTGTAGCAGCTGTCAGGAGGGTTTGTTGGGGGTGTGGTGAAACTGTTCTAAGCACAATCATGGGGGTGGGTGTCACAGACCAGCGAAGTGCTCCTCCCCCACAGAGGGTTGTGCAGGAACTGCCTTTGAGACCAGACATGACCACCTGACCACAGGATGCCAGCAGCCGGGGCAAGCACATGACCAGGGAGGTGCAGGTGGCTTTCAACACGGCGGGGGGTGCAAGATGCCATCAGGGGCCGCCTCATGGTCCCTGGAAACTTGTTGACAAGTGGTTTTATTTCCCAGCAAATAAAACAGAAGCAAAGCCAAGCATGTGCCTTTACCTTTCCTTTGACCTTCAGTGAGTGGATAAGACGTGAAGTTGGCATGTTGTTGTTTTTTTTCTCTTTTCCTACTGAGCATAAACAAATCCAGGTCAGTGAAGCAAGGTTTGGCTAAGTTAACTGTTAACCTTTCCTCGCTATTCTAAGCACATTAGGCATTTGATCAGTTACTGGATTCTGACTTTGGCCTGGCAGGGACACGATTTAGCTTAATTATCCTTCACTGTATAAGTTAATATGCAAGGAACAAATTGTATTTGTTGACTTCCCTTCATGCCTGCTTTCCATTATACAGTGAACTAATCAACTCACTTGATCTTTGTAAATAAAACTCATCTTTCGTAGTCATGGGAAACTGGCTGTAATTCAGTCTAATTCAATAATATTTGCTGAACAGTTGTTATCTACCAGGCACTATGAATACAGAGATCCAGTTAGTTCATTAGTATTTATTGAATATGGGGTACTATGGTAGGTGCTGAGTATACAGCAACAGAGAAAAATAAACCTTGCCTCCCACCTCAAGGGGGCCATTCTGGTATGGAAATATGGGCATCATTAGCTATTCAAATTTATGCAAACCTATTCAGAATGTTGACTGTGGCAGATGCACCACATGATGTGAGAATGAGTGATTAGGCCAGGCCTTGCTGGAGAGTGGAGTGGCCTCCGGGGACCCAGGCAGCAGCAGGCTGACAAGTCCAGGGCCTGGAGAATAGGGCACAGAACTATTCTAGAAAGAAGCACAGAGAGTGTGTACCATGTGGCAAGAGAAGAGGCCCAAATCCGGTAGTCAGGTGTGGGGGTATGGAGGAAGAACTTGCTTTCCACTAAGACTCGAGAGGAGAGGACGAGCGGTATCATAGAGCTCATGGCACAGGTGCCAGGGGAGGAGTTAGGAGGGAACACTGAGAAGTCCTTGTGCAGGTGAAAGTGATGAGTACGCAGACAGGAGGACAGGGAAGAGAAAAAAGAGACCTAACCTGGTAAAGCATGAGATATGGGGCTGAGAGAGAAAAGAGGTGAGCTGTTGTCATCAAGAAAACAGACAACATTAACAATGCTGATGAGAATTTTGGCTGGGGGAGTGGAATCCTCAGACACTGTTGGCAGGAGCATAAATTAGTCTAGCCACTATGGAAACAATATGGAGAGTCCTCAAGAAAGTAGAAGTCTAACTTCCTTAGGTTTTTAATATAACATTCTTGGGCATATACCGAAGGAAACAAAGTTAGCATGCGATAGGGATACCTGGAGACCCATACTGATTGTGGGACTATTCACACACACGCAAGTGATGGACTCAGCCTGTGCGCTCAACAGTGACTTACTAGGCAAAGAAAATATGAAAGGCTTACACATATATGCACACACAGACACACACACACAGACACACACACACACACACACACACACACACACACACAGAGTATTATTCAACCATAAAGAAGTACATAATGTTGGCCAGGAGTTTGGCCTAGTGGTAGAGTGCTTTCCTAGCATGCACGAAGCCCTGGGTTCAATTCCTTGGTTCCCATATACATAGAAAAAGCCAGAAGTGGTGTTGTGGTTCAAGTGGTAGAGCTCTAGCCTTGAGAAAGCCAAAGGACAGTGCTCAGACCCTGAGTTCAAGCCAGGACTGGAAAAAGAAAATGATATAATGTCATTTGCAGATTATCATGTTAAACAAAATAAGCCAGACTTGGAACAAACATGCATAAGTAGAATGGAGCTATTTTTTTTAAAGATGTAATACCATGTACGAGTCCTAGGTGCTTTTCTTTTCTCCATCAAATGAGGTATTATGAGGCAGAAAAAAGTGGTAGCAGAAGCAAAGTTTATTTGAAATTAAGAGTAAGATAACAGGGGAAACTGAGGAAAAGCCTCTTGGCTACCAGTGGGTTGGCACAAGCCTTCCACCTTCCCTCCCACTTGTGGCTGTCTTCTGTCACATGAGGTCTTATCCACCTACTTCCCAGGTGAGGAGGAGGAGGATGAGGAGGAAAAGGAGGAGGAAGAGCAACAGCAAGAGGAGAAGCAAGAGAAGGAGGGGGAAGAGGAAGAAAGTACAGACTTCTCACTGTAAGAGAGCTAGAAATGGAGCCCAGAAATAGGAATGTGAAGGAAAGGGAGGGGAACTAAGGAGAAAAATGGGGTGACTATGATTAAAATGTGCTGTATACATGTATGGAAATGTCATAACAAAAGCCAGCATTTCATACAGTTAATATGCACTAATACAAATAAAGGAAAATGGTCACAGTACAAATATATCTCAATAGCTGGGTATCAGTGGCCCACACTTGTAATCCTAGCTACTCAGAAGGCAGAGATCTCAGGATTGAGGTCCAGAGGCAGCCCAGCAGACCCCTTTTCTCCAATTAACCAGAAAAAAAGCTCAAAATGGGAGCTATGCTTAAGTGGCAGAGCATTATCCTTATACAAAAATGCTTAGGGACAGTGCCAGCCTAGGACTGGCATTCAAAAAAAAAATAAAGAAAAGACAAAGAAAAATCTCAATACAAACCTGACCTCTCTTTCCTTTTCTTTCTCTTTTATAGTCAATTTCGACCACTTTCAGATTCTGCGGGCCATTGGTAAAGGGAGTTTTGGAAAGGTAAGAATGATAACATTTTCAAACAAATTTCCTTAAAAAGAAGCATAATGTCTTGTGCTTAATGTATGTGTACACTTGTGTGGCTGTGTCCGTGTGGGTTACTGAGCACTGGGGATTTCCTGTTGACAGTTTGCAGCTCTACCAATTTGAAATGTAAATAGGAGATCTGAATGGTTTTCTTTGGATCTGGTATGATTTTATCCTGAAAATCAAGCTAGCATGGTACCCCTAGTTTGGATGGTTATGGTGGTGGTTATTTCCAGATTGCTAATGCTATGTCTTCCTTGGAGAATCTAAATGAGGAAAGTTGTGGGGAGGTAATAAACCAACAGCAGACACTACGGAGCAGCTGTCCTTGGTGGTGTGGACATTTGGTGTTTACCAGTTCAGGTTTGTGATCCTTGGCTGATGTGGGTGGCAGACTGTCAAAAATCATGACCAGGCAGACACATACTCCTCGAAAACCCAAAGGTTCCTGGGGAAAACCTGATCTGTTCCCACCAACTCAGAAATGACCCTTGCCCACAATGCCTAGAGAATCTGTGGAATGTAAGGTCTCCTCTTACCTATCAGGAATTAGAATTATTTCCATTCCAGATGCAAAGCCACACCGGGTAGCCCAGGAAAAGGGGCCAGATTGTGTGGACAGGTGGGAAAACACCAAGGCTGGGAATTGAACTCAAGGCTGTGTAACACTGAGGTACCTGCACATTCAATAACCATGCACCTTGCCCAGAGCATCTGAAAGTTACAGAGTCAAACTGGGGCATTGGACCTAAGAAACTGGAAAGATTCAAACAAATTCTCCACTTCCCTCCCTCCTCTTTTCCTTCTCTTCTTAATCTAGTCCATGAATATTCCCTAGCCCCATACCTGCCACTCTTCTAGACTCTGTTGATCAGTAGACATGGAACCAGTGCCTTTTATCAAAGAATTGACAATCAGAAAGAAGGCAGAGAGCAGACTGACAAGTGTGCATGTTTGTGTCTATGAGGTAGTAATCAGTATACTGGAAGTATAATGAGTCCCCGGAAGAAGTGATTGTTTTACAGAGTTGAGAACCAAGAGGGAAGTCATTAGCTACATGTGGACATGAAATTTTAAATTAATTAGCATTGGCTACAACGTTGAAGGCTCAGTCCCTGCCGTCACACAGGACTATAGGATGTTCTGTCGTCTCAGATGTTCTGATGGACAGCCTCACTTCTCACACTACGTTTGGGAGTGGCCTGGGAGCCCACACCCAGGTAAAGTAAAGGAAGGGGACTGCTAAGAATGCTGGGAACCTAAGTGTCTTTAATTTTCAGCCTGCGTTTGGGAGACAAGCTCTCCCTAGAGGAGGGCAGTGGACTAGCTCAGTTGGGCCCCCAGATTGCCTTTAATCACGTGCAACATCCATGGCGCTTGCTCCTTGGGGAGCAAAGTTAAATGAGACATAGTCCCGAGTGAGCAAGAGCTCAGCCCTGGATGGGTAGACTGATGTGTGGACTGGCATGTTCCCTGGCTCACTCAATTCCTAGGAAAAATAGTCTTTTCTGCGGAAGAGTCTCTGGCGGCTCCTCTCTTTTGCTTGAGTGGTTTTTGTGGTAGATCTTCTCAGTGCCTTTCTCCACATGTGATATTTGGGGTTCATGCCCTGTGCAGGATGGTGCTGAGCTGGTGCAAATACTACAAATCAGATGATACGTGCCTCCAGAACCCCGTTCTTGAGGTCTTGACACACACGTGATATGGCACTGGCTGTTTGTTCTGTCAGGCGACTCAGATGTCGTGTTAATCATCTCATGATGGAGCTGCTGAACAGTCAGGGGTCGGGTGCCACATTGGAACCCATCACCCTGCCTTCCTGACAACACTAACGCATACGTGACACCCAGAAAACGATGACCTGGCTTATGGGCCCAGCAGGTCAGACCACCAGAGCCAGAGAGTCAGTCAGATCTTTCTCTTCGTGACACTGTGGTGGAACTCCTTTGGTTTTCTTTTGTGCTGATCTTAGAACTTGAAATCAGGGGCTAGGCCTTGTCCCTGATCTTTTTTGGCTCAAGGCTAATGTGCCACCACTGTGCCACAGCCCCAGTTCTGGCATTTTGGTGGTTAATTAGAGAGAAGAGTCTCATAATTCTTGGCTTGCTTTGATCCTTGATTCTCAGATCTCAGCCCCTTGAATAGGACGCTTGATTATAAGCATCAGCCACTCGCTACCTGTCTTATATAAGCATTTGAAGTAATACATTTGCTTCTGCCATTTTAATGCATCCCATAAAACCCGAAATAGTATTTTATTATTTAGTTCATACTATTTTCTAATTTGATTTGTGAATTCTTCTTTAACCATTAAATTATTATGTAGGCAAGTATTGTTTTATTTCAAAGGGCTTTTTCCCCCCAACCTGCTTACTGATCTTGATTTTTTAAGTTATTCTGTGTGGTTCCAGAATATACTCTATTATTATTTCATGAGCTTTACATTTAGTGAGATTTATTCACTAAAAGGATGTTTCAGAGTTGCTAGGTATGAGTTAATCTAATGTGTCTTTGCTGACTTTGCAAATCTAATGGTTTTGTTCGTTTCTGAGATAGTTGTACATCTTCTCCAGCCGTGATTATGGAATTGTTTCTTCTTCCTTTAATTCCGTCAGTGTTGGCTTCTTATGTGTGTTAGATATGCACACATATCTGATTGGGATGGCCTCTCACAATGAATTGGTTCAGTTATCATGAAATAGATGCCTTCCTCTTTCCTGGCTAATGCTTTTTATGTTGACGCTTATTTTATCTGAGATTAAGATAGCCTTCCTATTCTACCATGCATACTGGTCCTTGTAACACTGTATATTTTTCTACGTGTTTGCTTTTAATCTGTTCTTTATATTTAGCATCAACGTTTTGAAGTCAGCACATAGTTAGATCTCACCTTTTAAAAGGCTATTCTGAAAAGCTTTTAGCTCAATTGTTTAATTAATAGTTGATTATTGGCATGGTTTGGTTTAGATATTGCACGGTTTTATTTTCCTTTAACCCTTCTAATCATTTCTTAAGTGCTGAAGGATTGAACCCAGGCCTCATGTACATTCCACAGGCATTCTACTGCTGGCTTCCATCCCCAGATCCCTTCTATTTTTATTCTGTTTTTCATTTCTTGTCTTGTTTGGGTTGAGTATCTGGAACCCCTTCCATTTATTTTTTTGATTGACATGGTGACTATACTTCGCTGTATTATCATTTTAAATGGTTTCTCTAGGGAATATATATATATATAAAATTTCACACTCAGCTGAGTTAGATTTCACATAAAATACAGAATCATTGCAATTGCAGAAGTCTGTTTATCACTGATAGCTGTTTTACTGTAGTCAAATGCTTCAGCTTCTGAAAATTTTAAATGCATATCCAAATAACCTAAGTGTGTATGCATATAAACAGAACTACCTATTGAAAAATTGCAGAGGAAGTAATCCTTAGTATTTACCCATATCTTAAAGGAATTTATCCCATTTTTAAGAAATCTGGCATGATTCCCAGGCAGCCTAAAGACTCTCCAACAGTGTCTGATTTGACACAGGTTTCCCGTTAATTCATTAAATTTATGTTATCTGAAAAATATGCGTTTCACTTTTCTATTTCTGTTGGATATCGGTTTTTGGCCTTAGTTCCTCTGGTAAATGATTCTGTACCATTGGCACCGTCCTCCATCATTTCACATGGGAAGTCATTCTGTTTACCAAGTCACTTTGATTCCCTCTCTTCAAAAATTGCCATTAAAAAAAATAGGTTTACTACCTGGAGGTGAAAATTCTTGATCTTTGAAAAGAGTGTTCTCTTGCTACATAGATGTCGCAGGTTCCCACTTATTTCTGTCATTTACCCCACGCACCTCCACTCTAACAGCTGCTTCTGTGCCTAGACTCACCTCTGTTAATAGGTTACCTGTCCTCCTGAGAATGGGTCACATTTCCCCGACTCAGGCTGCATCCATGGACACGGCGAATGGAATCCAATCTCCTGATTTGTAGCTGTCACCTCGGTTAGATCTTCTCCGCATGTACACTCTGTCTCGGCTGCGCCCTTGGTATGTACGTGCAGTTTGTCTTTGGGAAGCTTCGCCATGCTCAGTCCATTTCCTTGACTGGGATTATTCTCTACTCCATCCATGTGATCTTCAGGGATCAGCAGGTGGTAGACAGAGTGTATAGTTCCCCTGCCCCCCTTCCCCACCCACCACCATTGGAAGCGTTTCTGTTCTGGATTCCCCAGCACACCAGGGAGGTTTTCCCTTGAAATTATGGACAGTGGCCAAACTTAACAGCAACAAATAACCGAACATTTAAAGATCCTATGAGGTCTTTGCTCTGTGTGGTTTCTTCTATGAATGTTGAGACTTCTGTGAAAACTTGGAACGTCACTGTTCACATGCCTGGCATCGTGTTGTGGCCTGTCGCCTTTATCTCACCTTGTCGGCACTGTGGACTCCCCCACCGTCTGTGCCTCCTCGGGACATTCTGACAAGCCTGTCCACGTGAGGGAGGCCTGCGCCATCCACTGAAAAGGTCTAGTTTTCTTCTCTACTTTTGAGGTTATGTGGCTGCAGAGCCTGTCAGCTTCAGCATCGATTGTCCCAGAACTGAACTCATCTTTCGAAAAGTCCAGCCAAGCTTTCCAAAGTCAATTTTTAAGTCACTTAAGTTGTAGCAGGTCCTTTATGACATACCAATTCGTGTAGAATAAACACAGTATTCCAGATGCATTAGTTTACTTAAAGAGAACCAACGCTAGCTCTGTTCTGGTTAAAATGGCAAAGAATCACCGTTTTTCATGGCACATGTGGGCAGGGTCTGGTCTACATGGCCATTATAAACTAGATGGATTGGCACAGTGGGAAGAAGTAAACCAGACTCACGGTACTGGGTGCTTTGGCTTTGCTTTGGCAGACACTAAGCTGGCACTAAGAGGTTTCAGGAAAGACATTTCATGAACTCTGACCACATCTCTGGTTATCCGATCACAGCACATGTGAATCCATGGCAATCTCATTTTACTCTCACACGGTGAGTCTGAAGTCTTCTAGCCAGTGCCAGATAACTGGTAGGTAGTTTACTGAATTTAGTGAGAAATCTGTGAGGTTTTGTTGTTGGTGGGGGTTGGTATGTTTGTTTTGGTCTTGGATATTGAACCAGAGCCTTGGGTGTTGTCCCTGAGTTTGCTCAAGGCCAGCACTCTACCACTTAAGCCACAGCAGCACTTCCGGATCTTTTGATGTTTAATTGGAGATAAGAGTCTCCCAGAGGGGCCGGGAGTTTGGCCTAGTGGTTAAAGTGCTTGCCTAGCATGCACGAAGACCCAGGTTCGATTCCTTGGTACCACATATAGAAAAAAAGCCGGAAGTGGTGCTGAGGCTCAAGTGGTAGAGCTCGAGCCTTGAGAAAGTCCAAGGACAGTGCTCAAGCCCTGAGCTCAAGCCCAGGACTGGCAAAAAAAAAAAGTCTCCCAGACTTTCCTACCCAGGCTGGCTTTAAACTGTGATCCTCAGAGCTCAACCTTGTGAGTAGCTAGCATTACAGAAGTGAGCCAGCAGCAGCTGGGTGGATTTTATACGAAGAATTCTGGGATAACTGAGGCTCAGCAGGTTGGATGTGTTCTATGGAAATGGCTCAGCTCTGGGACTGAGATCGATTAATTTTCTCACTAGCTGCAGGACCCAGGCAGTGAACCATCCACTCCATGTTTGGTTTCCCTTCTGGAAAGGGCTAGAGAACCACAGTGGAGCCATTCCATGGGCATGGAGGCAAAAGAATCTTCACTTCTCCATATGTATCAGCTATGAGCATAAAACAGTTCTGCATTTGTGGGCAGCTGATAAAGTTGGAGGTTTCTCTATAGAAAGAAAGTCTGATGGTTAAACAGATGTAAGAGGTGAATGGAGAGGCAGAGAGTAAGGCCCACGGTCTATATACAAGTACACACCTACATGTATACACATGCATCTGGATACATCCATGTGTGTATACATATGCACTCTGCCACATGCTATAGATGCTTGTGTTCACACGTGAGTACACACAAAGTAAGCTTCTTGTTATTAGACTATATAGAGGATTTACTAAGCTTATAGTCTTGGAAACTCAAGTCCGAGGTCAGATAGCCCATTGTTTTGGGTGAGGATAGTGATGACAGACCAGAGGATGTGTCAGAGCTAAGAGCCACCTCTCAAACCAGGAAACAGAGAGATGGAGGGATCGGAGTCTCACAGCCCCAAGGGCCTGGGGTTGACCCAAGGGTCTTCCGTGCCAGGCCTTACCTCTTACAGGACCAGTAGTGTCGTACAGAATTGAGCCTATGTACATGGGCTCTGTGGGTATCCGTGTTCAAAGCATGGCATATGCAGAACAACTGAGCTGGGAAGATTTAGGAATACATGTGTGTGCAGCATGGATGAACACCATGTGCGCAGACTAACGAGGTACACGAGTACTCACACACATGGTGATATACGCTCATGTGACATGTGTGACCCATAGGACACGTAAATCATGTATGATGCAAACAAATGGCTATTACAGAAATGAATATATGCAAGTGGACCAGTGATCTAATAACATGCACCAGCAGGTCAAAGTAGCGGAACTTAGATCCTCCTCTCTGGGTCATTAAATTCCAGGACTGTCCTGTTCCTAAACACCTCTCCACAGTCGTCCACCTAAGTCACCTCCAGTCACCCTGGACTCCATTCCCTTTGGCCCCCATCTCCCCTCCTGCTTAGCCTCCTCTCCCCTCCATCCGAAGGCTCCTTGCTCCTTGGGCAGCAGAAGTGGGTCCGGGCAGAGGGGCTCCTTGGTTCTACCACTTGATCCATATCTCCCCTTCTCATTTTTTGTTTTTTCCTGATATTTTCAAGATAGGGTCTCCAGAACATTCTTTGCCCAGGCTAGAGTTGACCAGCAATCCTTCCACACTCAGCTTTCTGAGCTAAGCTGTAGGATTGCAGGCATGAGCCACCAGCACCCAGCTGGAGTGTCTTTCTTGATTGGCACACAGACCCTCAGCTTTAAACGACTGCAGAATGGAAACCAAATAAACATGCAGTTAATTATAATTCACAGACTAGCCAGAGGCAGCCTGAATATACCCTAGCACAGAGCAGCATGAGCTGCGGGAGAATAGCCCTTGATGTCCCTCAGAGGAAGTGTCTGGATTAAAACGGACCACGTGTTGCAGAGGTGACAACCATTTCCATACCCAGGCATCCTGTCAGGATCAGGCATCTCACTCCCCACTGCCGGGCCTTCAAAGCTGCATGCAAATCCATTGTGAACACATCTTTAAAAGCAGCCTATCCAGCTGAGTTCCCAGAATGCAACGGATCCGTGTAGGGGTTAAACAAGGATGAGGGTTTATGTGTGCTCTTGTCAGTTTTAATGTTCAAAAACATTTGTCTTGTCAGTGTCTTTTTCCCCTTAAAAATGTATTACTTTCATCCAGATGTTGGTGGCTCATGCCTGTAATTCTAGCTACTCAAGAGGCTAAGATCTGAGGACTGAGGTTCAAAGCCAGCCTGTGCAGGAAGGACCACAAGACTCTTATGTCCAATTAACTACCAAGAAGCTGGAAGTGGAGCTACACCCTGTCCCTTAGCTTTTCCAGGGTACTCTAACACCACCTCCAAGACCGACACCAAAAAAATCATGCTACTGTAGAATTGTTTTCATCTTTTAAATTTCTAGACCTCTAAGATGGTGGCCCACAGAGGGAAGGCTGGCAGGACTGGGTTGCATAGTAGACATTTATGGACATGCTGTCTGCCCTCCTGTTTTTCTGTGTCTCTCTGTGTGTGGCAAGCAGGATGAATGAGGTTGGGGGGAGTGGTGCCATCAAGCTGGTAGTTTGCTGTGAGCAAAGATGGCTAAGAGGAGCCTTGACCCCCTGAGCCATTTAAACGTAGGCCGCACTGCTGATGAAGAAACAGCACATGAGGATGTGGCAGAGGGAGCACTGCAGAGCAGAGCAGAGCATGGGAAAGCGCACTGTGGCGGCCAGAGTTGGAACCTGCATGACTTAATTAACTGGCAGCAGAAAAGTTAATGAACTTGGGCACCAACGCTTGGCCTAACCAGACACTTCTGGGCAAGCTGCCTGACGTCTTTGAGGCCTGAGTGAGCTATTACTCTTAGGTCAGAATGAATTTAGAACACTTCAAGGTGACGGTGTGGGGGCAAGGGGACAGGGGGCAGAGCAGGGGAGCCTTTATTTTCTTTCAGGCATCTCTACAAAGGGTGGAATGCCTTTCTCTTCGATGGGATATTTATTTACTGCCCATTAATTCGGTCCTTTGGCCCTTGGAGCGGTTGGCTGGCTCCTGGGGACTTTATTAAGTAAAGACTTCAGGAACCATGGCCTGTCTGGCATTCTTTGGCCTTCTGGCCAGCTCATTTGCATTTCCTTCCTCCTCCCCCAGGGCTGGGCAGTCCCTGTCAGCATTTCCAACTTCTCTTACCCCAGAATGAATGTGGCTCGGAGCCCTAGGCCTGAGCCTTGTCTCCACACTGACACTGCAGTGTCCAGAGGCACATGGTGGCTGTGAAAGGTGCCGATTGTGTGTGTGTCACATCATTTATGAACTGTGCTTCCACCTCTTACAGTTGACCCCACGCACCCCTGCAGGAAGAGCCTCCCACACCCTAAGTCTCCGGAGCCACGTGTGTGCACTATGTGCATGCATGTTTGCCCCTCCATCTGCCACTCATCCAATCCCATCCCTCAGGTCAAGCCCCAAACCCTCTCCATCCCTTCAGGACAGAAGGCAGCAGTCGGTACCACAGGCCTTGGCTCCTGGCCCTGGGAGATGAGGGTCTGCAGAGAAGGTTCTCTACCCTGTGATGTGTAGTCAGCCACCTGCTTTCTCCCTGTGTCCTCATGTCAGCATCTCCCTGTGTGTTTGGCTCTGGCCTTCACCTCCACGACCCCTTCCTCACATTCTGGGGTCCCACAGGTGAGGACTTCAGAGTGCAGAGTGGAAGAAGCCTACCTTAGCCTGGGCGCTGTCCCTGATCTCTTCAACTCAAGGCTACCGCCCTACCCCTCGAGCTACTTCCTCACTGCCCCTTCCTCTGCACCAACTCCAAGCATCCAAGGTTATCTGCCACCTGTTGCTGTCATCTGTCACCTCACATCGAGATCCCACAGGTGAACACAGGCCACCGCTCTCTGATATTCCAGGATGTTTGCCAGCCTTTCACAGCAAGTCCTGGGGCCTCAAGTGCTGGTAGCACTTTCTCTGTTCCTACAATGGTAGTGGACAGTAATTTTGGAGTCTATGTCTTCGTGTGGCCTCTGTTTAGAGTACTGTGGGACAGGCCACACACCAGCAGTGCTGGCCTGGGGAAGGGCAGTGTCCTCAGGCCTGTGGAAGTATAGTTGGGGCGCTGGCTGGCTCACTGCCTGGTCACCTGTCAGGTCCTCCAGGCAGACAGGCCACAGGATGTGTGCAGAGAGGGAAGCTTCCTTCAGGGCTCACCGTAAGTCACTGTGGGGGCCCAGTCGGTCCCAGGTGGGTCCCAGCTGTGCACCCCAGGGGCCTGAAGCTGATGGAGGAAAGCGGAGAGTTGTGTCTCTCAGTGAGGAACTATGCTTTTATTCCCATGTCCAGTCTGAGCATCCCACAAACCTTCTCGTCCTCAGACAACGTGACACCTTCGGGGCTCACGTCGGTCCTAGCCTGTGGCAGATACTTAGATGTTTGTTCAGTGAACTGTTGATCTAAATGAGTGGATCTCTTGTGGCCAATCTTTGATCATCCCATTGACCAGAGCCCAAGTGGGGAAAGTCATCTGTTGTCAGATGAGTTACACTGCACAGTGAGAAGCAGACTGCCTCCCTGACAGAGGCAAATAGGGGTTTACTCTTCGCAGATACCCAGAAGTGTGAGGCGGTCTCTCTCTACGATAGGTGGAGTGTCTTTGAGTGTCTCTTAGCCTCATGGTCACAAAGTGATGCTGCAACTCTAGACATCACATCCTTGTTCAAAGTAGGAGAGACCAGAAGAATGATGTGGGGGAGACAGTTGAGACCATGCGTAGCAATTCTCTTTTATGCTGAAATCGTAAAAATCTCCAGCAGATCTTGGAGATCTGGAGCCACAATTGTGGCTCTCTCAGATCTAAGAATTATAGTTGAGAATGAGAGCTGAGATCTAAGAATTACAGTTTGAAGCCAGCCCAGGCAGTAATGTCTGTGAGACTCTTCACCTCCTATTAAGTACCAAAAAGTTAGATGTGGAGCGGTGGCCCAAGTGGTAGAGGCCCGTTTTAAGGACAGAAGCTCAGGGACAGCCCACAGGCTCTGAGTTCAAGTGCCAGGTATACACACACACACACACACACACACACACACACACACACACGCCCCTAATTATTTGAACAATGACAGCCTATTCACACTCATTAACAACCACATCAATTCTAATTTCCACCCTGTGGCTGTTTCCTAGAATCTTGCTTCTGCAAGGAAACAGATGCCTTTGAAGGGAAGGCTGCAACCATTTCTTCTCCCAGCAGTTTTCTGAGTGCCAATCAAGCGGCAGGTGGAGGGTGGGGGCACAGAGATGGATGCACCTGGTGTCCGCTCTGGGACAGAAGTCTGAAGCCTGTTCCGTGGATGTGGGCCAGGCTGGTCTCCCACCCCCAGGCTGCCATGCAGGGCCACTGCAGCTCCTGCTCTTAACCTACCTAAGTAGAAGCTTCGCTGCAGGCTCTCCCTGGCTCCCTTATGGCATCCTCCCTCTGCGTGTGTTCTCCCTTCCTCTTCTGAGGACATTTCTTGCCATCTGACATAGGGCTTACCCTGAGATGAACTTTATCTTTAGGTCCTTGCCTGTACCCCACAGTCTTCCTCCACAGAAGCAGTGTAACAATAACACCGGGCACTGGGTGATATAAACGGCAGACTTGTATTCCTTGCTGTTCAGAGGTCAAGGGGCCAGCGTCCCTGGGTCCTGCAAGGCCTCTTCCAGGCTGCAGGTTGCTAATCTATGCTCTGATCTCACAAGGGGATGGATCAGAAGCTCCGTGGAACGCACTGAAGCTCAGAGGAGGAAGCTGACAAGCCCAGCCAGGGCCACACAGCAAATAGCACTGAAGCCCGGGTTAGATGGTCCTCAGAGTTCAAACCGTTCTCCGGGCATCTGACTTCCTGCCAGGCCCTGTCTCAACCCAGTGAGTTGGCCTTGTCAGTTCTTTGTATTTGATGCTGGCCAGGCTGACTTCCCATCTCCCCGCCCTCCCTGGCCCAGGAGGAAGCAGAGCCCGTGGACCCTGCCCTCCTCATCCTCCTGACCTCTTGCTGGTCTTCCTAGCTCCGTGTTCCTGGGAGCAGAGCGTCCTCAGATGCCTTACGGAACAGTAGACACAATTAACTGCAAGGCCTCAGTTCCCTTGCTCAGGCCCAAGACGCTCTGGATCTGGTTCTTCCCCCAAATCCCCAGCCACCCCCCACCTCTTTTTTTTTTTTTTTTTTAACAAATCCAAACTTTCCAGCTCTGCCCAACATCCTCTACCAATCTTCCTCCTCCCTAAAAAGCCAAACTTCTAAGCACTGCAAGTGTCATCTTCAACTCTACCTGGAAGCCGGAATTCATTTTAGAGTCTCCTCGAATTTCTAAGCTACCTCTGAGCCGAGGCGAGACCCCTACGGCTCTGCCAGAAGCCTCTGCCCTTGGTTGACAGACAAGCCTCCTGTTCTTTTTATCTGAGCACTGCAGCCTGTAATCTCAGCCTCCGCTTTTCGGGATGTGGAGTGCGCTGGACCTCAGGTCCTGCCCCATAGAGTACCGTCCATACTACACACATGCACACGCGTCCCAGGCCCTTATGATCCCCTGAGGACAGGGAGGCCAGGACAGCTCCATCCGCACTCCTGAATCTGCAGCTCTCCCTGCACCGTTCCCTTCAGGTGCAGAGTTCATAGAAGGGCGAACCTCGGATGCCCCACTTATGGATAAAGATCTTTCCGTTTAGGCCACTCTGTCTGCAGGTTGTCAGAACAGAGTTGGCCCCGAGTGTAGAAACACAGGGAGGGCTTGGCTTCTCCTTTCCCCTTTCTTTGCATGTTGCCTGAACGCACTGTCCTCTGACTGCTGCCCAGGTATGCATCGTGCAGAAGCGAGACACCAAGAAGATGTACGCCATGAAGTACATGAACAAGCAGAAGTGCATCGAGAGGGACGAGGTGCGGAATGTGTTCCGGGAGCTGCAGATCATGCAAGGGCTCGAGCACCCATTCCTGGTCAACCTGTGGTGAGTGACACACCGCTTCTGCTGAGCCCCCTCCTCAGCTCTGCCCCAGGCCCGGGCCACGCTGGCCTGTGGGGAGGGGCGCCCACCTTGTACAGAGAAGAACCATGTCCCAGGCTGGTGCACTCTTGACTACTGTAGAGTGTGTGTGTTCTGATTAGAGAAACAAAAACCTTCGGTGTGCTGGGTTCCAGTGGATCATGCCTGTAATCCTAGCTACTCAGAAGGCTGACTGCAATCCGAGGTTCTCAGTTCAAAGCCAGCCAGGGAGGAAAGTCCGTGACACTAATCGCCAATTAACCTGAAAATCGGGAGCAGAAATGTGGTTCAAAGTGATAGAACACTAGTTTTGAGTACAAAGCTCAGAATCCATGCCTCTGAGTTCCAACCCACCGCTGACCAAAAAACCCCAGAAAACTTGAATGTGTGCTTCACTTTTACTGTAGTTCTCATGTTTTACCTGATGAACCAGAGCTGAAAAGAGATGAGAAGGCCCATGCTATTTGGAAAATAGGTGGCTTATTTTATGACAGCACCGAGCTGAGCCCTCTGTGTGGAACCTAACTTTTTAGAAAGCCTCACCCTTCGTGTTGGTGACAAAACGGGACTCAGAGAACCCGTGTTTCACTCCACGCAGCATAGAGGTACGAAATTCCCAGTCTGGCTCACATCCCATGTTCCAGAACTGTCTCTTCCTATCATCCCAGGCTTTAATCTCTACTTGAAATTGCATCCTAGAAAGGCTACTTGGGCCTTTGCACGTGGCATCTCCTCTTTCTAAAGTAATCCTGACCTATCTCCCCCGAGATCTCCTCAACCCTTCTGTGCCCTTCTGGTGCCTGCAGGTTAGGATTCCTTCTTACACTCTCTACCCATGGTGCAATGGCTCCTTAAGCCTTGGGGGGAGAGGGGAGAAGTGTTCTGTCTGAGGACAAGGCATGTGTGGTGCATGCTCCAGACACAGACATTTCCAGGTGTGTGTGTGTGTGTGTGTGGCCAGGGAAGGGGGTCGGGGGTTTAACCAGACATGGTACCTCAGTCTGAGTAGCATCGTTCAGCTCTCATGTGTCCAGGAAACGATCCATTGCTTAGGAGAAATAACCTCTATGTTATGATTGCTTCACAGGAGCATTCTTTACAAATAAGTTTCTGATTGGAAAAGACAGCAAGGAAAGTACATGAAAAAAGCAACAGTTGTCCCCAATCCCACCATGCCCGGATGATGCAAGTCTTTTTCTACTTTTTTTCTTGTATTTTTTGTGTCAGTGTTTTTTGTGTGATTGTTTATATCATGGGTATAAAATACATGCATAGCCATTTTGCATTTAACCTTTTCAAGTTAGCAGTCTGGTGGGCAGCGTGTCTCTTCACAGCAAGGCCTTGTAGGTCATTTTCAGTGGCCAGGTAACGTTCTCCTGGGGGATTAGCCCAAGGAGCCATGTAAGGCTCCCTCTGTCATCTGGGTTCCTCTTGCTGTCTCATTGTTTGCCAGTGGGGATCCAGGTCTGGGGGAGTGTCTGCATACCTATGCTGGTGCAGTGGGATCCCATGGGAGTTTGTGGGTTTGAGGACACCTGCAGGCTTGTGATGAGTGCCTGTGTCTCACATGAAGTGCTGGGTAAAGCAGACAAATCTCTGCAAATGTTGCCTGACACTGAACTCCCATTGTAAGTTAGAAAGGACTGAACGCAGGGCTTGCTTTGAGTCCCTGGGCCTCAGTTTCTTCACTTGTTAATAATGCACATAGTAACTCTACGCTGGTGTGTTTTGGGAATTAATGGAAAGGAAAGATATGAAACTGTGTTTTCCGTAAATGGTAATGCTGCTTACTGAAAGAGAGCACACACACACACACACACACACACACACACACACACACACACGTATAGATGTGTATTTATGTTGTGTATACATATAGAAGTATATAAGGAAGATAAGTGACAGGCAAGTGATGTTAGAAAGATGGATGAATGGATGACAGTTGATATCTCTACTTGCCATCCATTCTGTCCCAGGCAGGAGCTTGTCTCCTCAGTGACAGGACAGGGCTTTGAGCAGCTCTTTCCCTGCCTGCTCTGCTTGAGCTGATCCAAACTCAGGCCAGCCCCCATGCTCTGCTCTCCTCAGTCTTCCAGGGAGGTAGCTACCCACATGTACTGGTGGGTACTTGATATATCTCTTGTACAATTTATTTTGTCTTAATAGACTCTTCTATTAGTCTGCTATATTCATTTCACAGATGGGCAACCGAGTCATGCCACTCTTAAGTAGAAGAGGTGGGACTTGAACCTGAGACTTGAAGTCATCTAGCTTCATAACTCCTTCATCGGCATGTACTTCCCACCTCTTTCCTCCCCTGGTTTCTCTACACTGCCTCCCTCACTGCCGCCAGGCAGATCCTCAGTGTAGAAGTCCTTGCTGAGTTCTCACCGACACCGTCGGCTCGTGTTAATTCTCTGTCAGCTTCCTGCCCGTCACACGGGTGAATTATTACAGCTGTGGAGAGCGTGACTCTCCACCTTCTCATTCTCCTTTCCTGGTGACACACTCCCTCATAATTGGCTTAGGTGAAGGTTGCATTGATCAGTTCTCTTGACAGCCTGACCTCCAAGACATGATGGCTGTGCTCCCCAGCTCTTGATAACACCACTTGAGCTGTCAGGTGTCATATTCCCTCACCTGTTCTCACACAGACCTGTTTTGCTCTCTTGAGCCTAAGACAACCACAGCAAAGGAGAAAGGGGGAAAAATCATACTTCAGAGAGTGCAAGTGGAGCCTTGACTCCAGGGAGCCCTGCTGAGCCGAAGCGGGAGAGAAGAGTGAGCGAGAGGGGAGAGAGGCATCTCAGTCCCCAACTTAGAGCCTGACTTTCTGGGTTCAGATCCTGTATTTGCCCACTCAGGTGTATCTGCCCAAGCTCCCACTTTCCATGAGCTGGGGCTTTAGGAGGCAGTTATGTCAGAGAAAGTCATGGGGGCATCCCAGTCTGAAGGCCTTGTGGCCTCTGAAGACGAGGGAAAAGGAAGAGAAGGAGAGTGATAAGGGTAGACAGAGAAAGGAAGGAAGAAGAAAGGGAGGAAGGCAAGCAGGAAGGAAGGAAGGATGGGAGAGAGAAAGGGAAGGAAAAGAGATTATATTGAGAGTACAGCAAGAAAGTTGTCTACAATATAGACAAAAGGGGAAGAACCCTGCTGCCTCCCTGGCCTGGGCACTGGGGTATCCACTTGTGAGTCACGGGTTTGGGATGCTGGTGTTTGTCTGGCAGCCTGGGAAGTGGGCTTGTTTTCCTCCCAGGGTCTGCCTCCGATTGTACAATGTGAGGTCCCAGTGTCATCCTCCCCTCAGAGGGGACGGCCCATTCTGAGCGCCCACTCCACGAAGCTTCTCCAGGGTTCCCGGCACCACGCATGCTTGTCCTCTGAGGCTGGCTCTGGCTGGCTGAGTTCCATGTGGTCAAGTCGCTTCCTGTCTCAGGACAGAGACAAGCTGTCTTTCATGAGATCCACTCAGATGTGAGGTCCCACGGACTTTTCAAGTCACACCTTGAGTTTCAATACTAGACTTTTAGTCCGACTAAGCCTTAGTGGGTAGATAACCTGTTCATGGTTTTATGGGCTTTTCCGAAGTCTTTCCTAAGGTCCCTTCACCGGCCCCCGCCAGCCACCACGACAGCCCCTCACAAACACCTCGGCAGTCAGCACAGCCATCCACCTACAGTTTGATCACGTTATAAATCTGAGCATGCCACTTGGATGGACAAGGCTCCACTGGGCTGCTTGCGAGCCCACAGGGTCAGTGCTCCTCTGTGGCCTCCCCTCTGACGCCCATCTCCTGACGCTCACCCCTGCTGCCATCTTGGTAGTTGGTTGGTCCGTTCTCTGTGGTAAGTCCTGCTGTCCTCCCCTCTCCAGGCCCTCGCTCCGCTGTATCCACTGTGAGATACCCTCTGTCTGACTTCCTGAATCCTGGGTTGCATTTGGGGTGTCCTTTCGTGTGCCCATTCTCCAGCGGCTTATGCTTTCCCATGTGTTTTTCTGTAGCCAGACCCTTCTTGGGCACGGGATTGTTCATCATCTTCTTCTGCATCCTCGGGACCGTCCCGTGAGGCTCTTTCGTGGTGACCGCTGGAGAAGCTGAGGCCAGGGTCACACAGGGCTCACATGTCTATCTGGGGATGAGAAGCAGCGGTGGGCTAGCACAAGCAGGCCAGCTCCAGCCCTGCGGAGGTAGAGGACGTCTTGTTGTGTTCTCCATCTTCTTGCATGCACTGTCCTCCTCCAGGGAGATTTCAGTCAGCTGGCACAGTTCCTGATACATGACCGATCACTTTTCAGGCACAGGTTGAGGTCCTGCCTCTGCAGTTCCTGTAAGACCAGGCCTCACCCCTCCCTCACCTTGCAGCCCCCTCTCCAGTGGTCATGAGCCTTCCAGGTACAGGTTCCTGGGTACAGGTGCGAGGAAGGGAATCCAGTGAGCATGCCCGGATCACCTTGGTAGGTACGGCTGAGCATGCTCAGGCCATGATGTGATGGAGTTGGTGTTGTAACCCACCTTCCTGACAACAAAGACACGCATCACCCGCCATTAGCCACCCCTCACCCCCTGAGTTCCTCAGCCCCCAGACCTCCCCGCTCCTGTGCCCAGAGCCTCTCACTGGGCAGCCTACAGACCAGCAGCCATGTGGGGTGTTTCCTGCGGCCTCTCCTCTGGCTGGGTCTGGTATCGTGGCCTGGCTGACGTCCCCTCCCCTCCCTCCCCACCCACCCCTGTACTGCGCTGCTCACAGCTCCCCAGAGTGTCTTCACAGGTGTGGTGGAGATCTTACTTCATGTGTGAAGTGAGGAGAAATAACTCAGAAGGTGGTGATGGGTGGACCGTTGGTCCTGACAAATGTGTGAGAAGGCCTTTTCAGGATGTTTACAGCCTCACTGCGTCAGCGGGATGGCCAATAGGTCCAGCTGAGCACGTGCAGAGGCTCCCACTCAGAGCACTGGGCCAGAGCCTCGTGTGGCTGGCACTTCTGTCCAGGCCCGGCAGGCCATGCTCCCCCATGGCCAGAACAAGCAAACTCCTTGAAGCCAGGTCCTGTTTGCCTTGTTTGCCACTGTGCTTCCAGGACCGGAAACAGTCTTTAATCACAGCCAGACACCATTACACCGACTCGTCCCAGACTCATGGCTTGAGCTACGGTAGGCTGAGGAGTTCACAAGCAATGGGTGGAAACAACTGAGTGACAGAGACTGCCCGCTGCCAGTGACAGGGGAGACCTACTCGGTTTCAGCGTGTGGCAGTGTCACACAGTGTCTCAAAGAGGCAGGATTTGGAGCAGGAGGAGGAAGCAGCACGCACACCGGCCTGGGAACGTTCTTGGCTTTCAGGGACATGGCTCTGGCCGTCTGGGAGTCAGCGGCAGATCTGGGCATCAGGCTGGCAGCACATGCTTCCCCTCACCATGCATCACCATGCATGTTGTGAAAGGTTCTGGGAAAGGAAGCCCACACCTCTCAGGCATTTTTTTTTCTGGGCCTGGGTGCTGTCCCTGAGCTCCTCAGCTCAAGGCTACCGCCCTACCCCTGGAGCCACAGCGCCACTTCCAGTTTTCCAGTGGTTAAGTGGAGATCAGAGTCTCACAGACTTTAGTGCCCCCGCTGGCTTTGAACCCACGATCCTCAGATCTCAGCCTCCTGTGTAGCCAGGGTGATAGGCGTGAGCCACCGTGCCCAGCTTCTCTGGCAGTTTTCATCTTGTCTGCTGGAGGAGTAAAGAGCCACAAAGGAGCAGGGGGGTTGTGTCCTGTCAGTCCCCAGGGAGTTGGCTTCCTGGGGTCCTTTGTCACCAGGTAGACAAGTGGCTTGGGCTTCCCTTCCACAGCCCAGACCCTGCTGATGATGAAGTGAGCGTGGTTTTAATTAAGGCGGCAAGCTGGTTATTTACATAGAAACAACCTGTGTGGCCAGGTCTGCGCCCAGCAGTGCGGTGCAGGAAGTAGGAAGTCTAATAAGGTGTAGACGGAGGAGTTGCCTCGGGACCCCGTGGTAATGAACCTATTAAGGGCTTGTCATTAGCGTTTATTGGTTGCCATGTGACCGTGCACTTCCGAGCGGCTGCAAACCTCCCGGCACCTTCTGTGGTTTGGAAATGACGTCTTCCGTCTCACTAACATGGTAAATCCGCCCTGCAAATACTTCCTCTTACCTCTCTGCATTACTGAATGTTCCAAATTAGTGGAGCCGATTTTAATAAGATTTCTTTTTACCTGTTCAGATTGAGTTTTGCTTTTCACTTCTCTTTGGTTTTCCAATTTGCCTAAGCTTTCAAACGTTATTCAGTCAGCCTGCCTCACATTGCCCCCAGCGAACAGTGGCCTCTCCTTGAGCCTTTACACTCAGCGGTTGCTGCATCATCTGTGACCTTGTGTGCACTGTTCCATTCTCTAGGATTTCCCTGCCATCCTTGCCCACCTGGTAAACTCCTATCTGTGCCACAAAACCCTACCCTAGTGCTCCTCTGGAAGGTCGTGCCCTGTGGTACTACCCTGTGGTACTAGGGTGTAACTCAGGGCCTGGTGCTTACTGGGTGGGTTCTCTACTTGCTAAGCCACATCCCAGCCCTTTTTTTGCTTTAGAGTCTTGCCTCACTTGTGGCCTCTCCCACGGGCCAGCACTGCTCCATGCCACACGATAGATTGAGGTGGGATTCCACTAGCTTTTGTTTTCTTTTTAGCCTGGGCTGGCCATGAATTACAGTCTTCCCGATTGTGCCTCCCCAGTGCCCAGTGGCGTCTGGTTCTGGGTGGAGGACAGGCGTTACTGAGTGAGGGACCCTGGTGGCTCTGCCAGGCTGAGGCCTCTCTGTCCACCTCCATTGCTTGCCGTGCTCTGGAATTGCATTTTGGCCCGCTCTTTCCCATTGTGTTGTTTCTACTCGACATTCCAATCTAGTCCCAAGTCTCTGTTTTCTAAGTTGATCACCCATTTGGTTTTCTAGGTGATGGGTGAGCCATCCTATGTGAAATTAGCCACGGTGCCGAACGCCGAGGCTTGATTTTTATGTGTGATGGGGTCTTCAGTGATTTTTGGTGAAGGAGAATCATGGTGCCCTCTTCCTTTCTTTCCAGGGTTTGGGCAGCAGCACAGGTGCCCAGGTGCCCCCAGCAGATGGGGGAGTCCTACTTTATTTATCTTCATTCAGATATTGGCAAACACTCCATGCCGCGTTGCTCTGCTCTGTGAAAAAGCAAGCTTGAAAAGTTCTTTGCCTAGGCTGGGAACGGAACAGATTTCCTGCAGCTCAGATCTATAGAGTGGGCATCCGTGAACTCAGACCTGGCTCCAGACACAGGGAGGCGTGGCATGCAGAGTGCACAGCCAGGCAGCTTCTCGGAGGTCTGGAGGACTCGCAGAGTAACTCAAATAACGTGGCCACACTTATCCCCTGGCTGCTTTGCCTGCTGACCACCCCACACCAACGTTGGCTGCTTGCTGGGGGCCCACGTGCCTGTCCCCACGCCCTGTACTGGTGTGGGTAGTCAGGGAGCAGCCAGCTCTCCTGTGCTAAGCTACAATGGAAGGCAGGGCCCAACTTTCTGTTGGGAGTTGGGCCCAAAACCTTCATGGAATTGAACCCACAGAGGGTCTTTGGCTCTTTCCTTCTCGTGCCTGTAACTGTGAGAGATCAGAATGGCTTCCCATGTCATGACACCCAGCAAAACACAAATTGATGAGCCAGGTGCCTGAGGGTTGTGTCTGTAATTCTTGTTACTCAGGAGACTGAGCTCTGAGGACCACAGTTCAGAGCCAGCCTGGGTAGGAAAGTCCATGAGATTCTTATCTGTAACTAACCAGCAAAAAGTTGCAACTGGAGGTATGATTCATGTTGTAGAATACCAGCATTGTAGAATACCCAAGCCCCTGAATTCAAGCCAAAGTACCAGCACAAATATAAATAAATAAATATATATATACTTAAGTAAATAAGACATTTACTGACTTCTATGTTTGTGTGAATAAGTAAATGACATACAAACAATATAAATCTTTTTAAATAAACGAACAAGAATAACCCTTATATGCCCCCTGAGAACACTCAAGTTATTTCCTGTACATCCGTGGAATCTGCCTTTGACTCCTGTGGTTTGTTCACCAGGAGTGTGGTCCCAGCAGATGGCTGGAGGTTCCCCTCCACGCACACACAAGCACCATGAACACACCTGCAGGGGTCTTCTGTTCAGTATTCCATTCTGTTCACTCCTGCTTTCCCCCACAGCGCACTGAGCCACCAACTTCCAGAAACAATGGCGTTGGCAGATGGAGAGCCAGTGCTTCTGATGAGTCACAGAAGGGAGCTGGTAGGGAAAGACCATGTCTACAGCATTATTGTAGATTGTGCTGAGGTGACAGAGTGTCGACCAGAGTTGCTGTGAGCCTGCAGGGACAGCATCACAGCAAGGGAGCCTGACCCAGGGCCTGTAGAATCAGGCCTGGGGACTGGGCGCTCTGTCTCCACCAGCTTCTCCTTTACTGCTTCATTGGCCCTCTGCAGCTGCTCTTTAATCTCCTTTGTTTCTCTTCTTCACCTCACCTTGGCCGTTCTCACACCAGCATAACTTGGTTCAGTTCTTGTGGTCATTCTCACGCCAACATAACACAGTTGGTGCTGAACTGATTTGGATGCTTTGAGATTTTTTTCATCTTCATGGACTTGACTATTTACAGCTCCTGGGCCCGCTGTCCCCTACTTGAGAGGCAGAGAGTGGGGGCTCACAACTTTGAGTCAGCCACACATACAAATTTGCAAGACTCCATTTCAACCAGTGTAGGGCATGATGGCACACTCCTGCCATCCCAGTGACAAGGAGACACACAAGTAGGAAGAAGAATATAGTCCAGGCTGGCTCAGACAGAACGCAGGAAAGACCTTCTTTTGGAAAATGGCCAACATAGAAAAGGGACTGGTGGTGTAGCTCATGTAATAGAGTGCCTGTTTGGCAAGCAAAAGGCCCTGAGTTTTAACTCCAGTATCTATTCAGGGCAATGCATGTGCCACATGTCAGCTTAGCACCCCGGGACATGGCAGCAGCGTCGGTTTTCTCCCTTGCAAGCCACCTGAAGGCCGGCTGAGGAATGTGGCTCACCGCTGCGCTCAGCATTGCAAGCAGAGACCCGTATTTCAAAATCAGAGAAGAGTTTCATCTCGTAAGTGGATGTGTGGTGTCTACTGAACCTCCCTTGTGTCTGCGTGATAAAACCAAAGCGAAATAGTAAGCAGAAACGTCACATGCCAGGGACTGACTGTGCAAGTATCCAGAAAGAAAACGCTTTTGAGATGCCACTATGTTCTAGGCACTGCTGGGTCCATCAGGACAGGCTAAGGCTATGCCACATAACATACACCTCCCACCCCTCCGTAGCTTAAGCCAAGAAAGGTCTGGGTTGTATCCTGCTGCGGTATGTCCAGGCAGGGCTGGCGGAGGGCCTTGTTTCCCCTGACAACCTAGACATGGAGGGTGGCGGTGTCTGAGCATGCCCGTGTCAGGGCAGCGGGCAAGGACACTGAGGCCTCCGCCGCCCTCAGCATTTCAACCAGCCCTTCACAGTTGCAGGTTCTACCTGTCACAGGGAGTCACAGATTTCTGCCGTGCGTCTAGAAGCAGGGACACTGCTGAGTGGGATGGGTCGTCATCAAATACTGATGAGACGGACCTAGTGGAGCTTTGCCAGGGAGCCTGGCCAAGGAGCCAGCCGGAGCCTTGGCAGCATACACAGCATATGGCATTTGGCCTTCCATTAGCCAGGAGGTGTTTCCCCACTGACTTCCATTTTCGGGGAGAAATACACTTGTTTACAGTCACCTAAGGGGGCGAGGTAGAGAGAAGGAGGTGTGCCCTTGACGGGCTGTCATTCCCTGCCCCGTTCCCTGAGCCCTCAGCTCTGCCCATCACACCCTGCCCTGCAATCCTGAACCCAAACCCAAGCCTCTACCACAGAGCCGTAGTATGCTTTCCCTCCTTCAGATTGCCTCTGGCATTTGTTTCGTCATGGTGACAGCAAGGTGACGTCCCCTGTGGTAGGCAGGAGGTGAGCATCCCCACCTCTGGCTTCCTCTGTGTCCTCCCCCATCCCCACCCCCGTCCTACCCAAGTGGTGGCTCCATTGCTCTGCCCTGGGCCACATCCATGCTTGCAAAGCCCCACGTGCCACCTTGATTCACCTCCAGTTTTGCTTTTTTTTTTATAGAAACCATTTTCTTTTTTCTGTGTGACTCATCAGTGACTCACCTTCAGGAAAAAGTCTAAGTTTCTTTGATTTTCAAAGTCCTGCCAGCTGGCTCCCCCACCCTCCTGGTCGCTCCTCCTGTCGAAACCCGGCTCCCACCCTCTCCACACAGCTGCTGCCCATGAGGACACCTCGGTCTGGGCTGTGACCTTGAAGGTGATGGGCAAAGCGCCAACCAGAGGTCAAACTCTGTAAACATGGGAAAGGGAAGAGCCATGTGTGAAGGAATGGCCTGGGAAGTCCCTTCACCCCACACCATCCTGCCACCCCACATGTCTGGTGCAAGGACTCCTCTCCTTGTCACTCCTGAATGTGACATTTTAGACAGCCGATCTTTTTTTTGGTATCAGTGTTTCAACTTTGTCCTTGCAGACAGGCACTCTACCATTGAGAGATGCCTGCAGCCCTTTCATGCTCTGTCTCTTTTAAGTTTCAGCAAGGATTTATTTAGTATAACAGGATTAAAGTAGGGAGAAATTGGAGAAACTAAGACTTTGAGAAATGTCACCTGATCTGCATGATGGAAATGGCTGCTAAAGATTTACTTATTACACTGTTTGTTTGTTTTGTGCCCAGCCTGGGGTTTGAACCCATGGCCTGAGCACTGCCCCTGAACTTTTCTGCTCAAGGTCAGTAGTCTACCACTGGAGCGCCAGCGTCTGGCTTTTTGGCGGTGAATTGGAAATAAGAGTCTCACGGACTTTCCTTCTGAGGCTGGCTTTGACTGCAGTCCTCAGATCTCAGTCTCCAGAGTAGCTAGATTACAGGTGTGAGCCACAGCGTCCGGCTACACTGGTTTTGTTGAGATAGTCTTCCTCTCTGCCTGGGCACACAGCCGGGCCACAGTCCACCTGCTTCTTACTTCCAGTCCTGTCTGGATGACGGTGGTGTACCATGCCTGGCATCTGTCGGTTGAGATGGAGTCTGACAGACTCTCTGGCCTGGGCTGTCATGGAACTCTCTTCCAATCTCAGTCTCCCAATTAGGACTGCCGGTGTAGGTCACCAGTTCCATGCTTCAGAGAATCAGTCTTAGGACAGGTAATTCACAGTGCTAGGTGCACAGATGTTACAAGCAGCTCACTTGCTACCGATACTATTGTAAACACCGAGAGCGTTAGCCCGTTGCGTTCTTTCTGGGCCCCTGTGTCTGTGAGATCCCTCCCCTACCATGAATGGGTTCATGATGAGATTGGTGAGAGCACAGGAAACATGCACCATCCCCATTCTACACACTTGGCAAGAGATCAGATATATAACTGACACTCCCCAGAGTTGCAAGGTGAACAAGAAATAGAATCAGGATGTAGCCCACTGTGTCTTGGGGACAGAAGGTTTCAGGTTGCTGACACAGGAATGGAGGTCAGATGTGAGAGTTTCTAGAGACCACCTGTCTGGTTTGGATGTAGTCATTAGAATGTCGGCATTGTACTCACGGCACCTCTCGCCCTGGGGAGCGGGGGTCTGAGGAAAGGGCCCTTCAGAAGCGCTGCTGAACTGCAAGGCGCAGCTCCTGCAGTGAGCTGGCCTTTACTAGCAGGATGTAAGTCCCTCTTGGCTGTTCAAACCCCAGGTTTCTGTGTATCGGCTGGAGGAGAGCAGGCGAATTCTCGGTGGGCTCTGCGGAGGTGAGGGCAGCCACCTGGATGCCACTGACCGTTCACAGTGGTCATTGTGAATCTTAATGCTGTGCCCTGACTTGTGGAAGGGACAAACTTCGGTGGCTGGTGGTCTGCAGGGTTGTGCCACCTCTGGCGCTGCCGGGCTGTGTGCTGTGATCTCTCTTGGCCTGTGCTTCCTCCAGCAGTGAGCGTTGAGATGGTTTGAGGTGCAGAGTTTTCTTTTCTTCAGAGTTCTTTGGGGGCCAAGAAGAAGATCTGAAAAATGTCAAGTACCTGCTCCCAGGGCTGGAGTGCAGCGGGCAGGTCAAAACACTAGAAGAGGCACTCGTTAGCACCGTGGCTGCTTTGTGACCCCTCTCCCTGCCTTCCAGGCTTTCCTCTGCATGTTTTCAGCCCAAGTTCCCCCTCCTCGCTGTGGGCACGCCCTCTGCCCTGGGTCCCCTGGTCCACGCTGTCCCCCACCCCTCCTGCCCCAGCTCCCTCTGCACACGCTCACCTGGTCTGGCTTCCTTCACATCTCAGCTGCTTCCTTCTCCATGAAGACGGTCCTCGTCTCTGCCCGAGCAGTGTGCTGGCTCTCCTCGGCTGGCCTCCTCCCCTTAGGCCTCAGCCTCCCAGGGGCCCGGCTGGTCCCAGCCTTCGTGCCTGGCAGGGGCCTCTGTTGTTCTCTCTGTTAGTCACACACACACCCTGACCTACAGCTGCCACCGGAAGACTGAAGGCAGGTGAGCAAGCATCTCGCACATCCCAGAATCTCGTATTTGGAGCAGTGTGCAAGAAGGTGTTCTCTCCAAGGCTTGTGAGTTCACACGGCTCTGAAGAGCCATTGGAGGAGTGCAACACCACAGCCTCTGAGGAGTCCTGCACCAAATGTCTCCTTTCCTTTTTTTTTGTTGTATATTTATGTTTAGTATTTATTTACTTGCCTTTTTTATTTTTGTCAGTCCTGGGGCTTGAACTCAGGGCCTGGGCATTGTCCTTGGGCATTCTCAAGGCTTGTGCTCTATAACTCGAGCCACAGTGCCACTTCTGGCTTTTTCTGTGTATGTGGTAACCAAGGAATCTAAGCCAGGGCTTCATCCATGTGCTAGGCAAGCACTGTACCACTGGACCAAACTCCCGACCCTACTTTCCATTTTTAAAAGAAGCATTTCTGCAGTGCTCCCATTTTCCGCAGACACCCTTTACTTCCTGGGAGCAGCATGACAACCCAGAAGGTGGCCTCCCTCCTGTCTGGCTGTGGAATAGAGCTCAAGATTCCAGGGGGTGTGGCTGCCATGTGGGACACAACAGAGTCGTGTCCCAGTCCCCAGAAGTGGCCACTGCTGGGCTGGAACTGACCTTCTACCCCCTGTCCCTGTGTATTTTGGTGTCTGCCATGGAGCCCTCAGCTTTCCTAGCCTCTAACAATCACTATCACATTCTCTACCTCTGTGAAATCGAGACAGAATTCGTAGGTAGAGTTTAATTTTACCTGTGAATGAAAATATGCCATTATCTGTTTTCTGTGTCTGTCTGGAGTAGTGCACTGAATGACTTCTAGTTCTGCCACAAATGCTAGGACCCCATCTTGCCTTCTGGCTGTGTAATATTGAACCACATCCGTCTCTACCGCAGACAGTTCCACAGTCTGGCTCTTGGGAAGAGTGCTGCGGAGAAGCTGGAGCCCAGCTCCCCACCAGCTTCTTGCACCAGGAGGAACACATCCTCTGCTCACAGTGAGAAACAACAAATGCCACCCTCTTGTGTCAGAGCCTTGAATGTCTTTCCAGTGCACATTGACTCAGGCAAGCTCCGTGGGGATCGCCCAGCCTTTCTAGTTCGGTTAGGACAGTGGAGAGGCTTTCATGGTTCTTTCTAAGTATCTCTTAGTTGGGTGTTTGTCACCTTACTCTTCTTCACAACAGTCTCTTGTGTTCACGTGACCGCCTCCTTTTCTAGTGGGGAAGGATCTGGGGTGGGGTGTGGATAACTGAGAGACCACAGTCGTTTGGCCAAGTGCCATCCTGTGGAAGGGTGCAGGTGCCCTCGTTTATCCGTGCTGTCACCCCATCTTCCCTAAGTACCTGGGGTGCAACCCTGAGCCCACCATCTACTTAGTACCAAACAGATAAGAGTATTAAAAGACACTTAACAGAGGGGGAAACTGAGGCACAGGATACCGAAAACCCTGCCTGTTGTGTCACCGCTTAGGAATCGGAATCCATGGTCCAAGAGGTTTCCACGGTGGCAGCTGCCAAGGCCCTGCAGCTGACCAGATAAGGAAGTTTGGAGACGCAGTCTGTGGTTGTCCATGCCTCAGTGGCCCCTTAGATGACATGCGGTGCAGCCAGTGAGTCCCGGCTCCAGGGTCATCTGAAGAAGCTCCTGCAAGGTGCTTAATTGAAGTTGACAGGTGCCTGGGCGGTTAGAATGCCTTCCTCGCCCCCTGAATTCACCCCAACCTTTCCATTTCATCATCTAAGTAAAGGCCACCAGGAGATCTTTCCCCCATTTGTCATCGTCCCTTAAAACATGAGATAATTAGAGGTCGCTGTGTCGACTGAGGCTAGGGTGACATTTTATGTGCATTCAATCTGGACATAAATGTCAGATCTGCCCAGGGCTGGGGCTACTGCAGGCTGTGAGGATAAAATGTTCCATGAGTGAGGAGCAGAGGACCAGGAAGGCAGTAAGGGAGACAAAACCAGTTTTCAGGACTCTTGGAGAATGGGGGACAGTGATCACGGCCGCAGGTTGATGCTGTCTTTCCAAAGCAAGTGTCTCCTCTTCCTGCACCTTCTTGTTCTGTCTCAAACAACAAAAGCAAAACAACCTCTCGAGGTGCCAGGCTACAGCTCAGAGAACCCCTCACCAGTGTGAGCTGACAGCAGTCTGACACACATTGCTTCATGACAGGAAGACCCAAGAAAACATCCTCCATCAACTGACATTATCATCCCATCCCCCGCCCAGCACGATTGTGCAGGAACAAGGTACGAGAGCCGCACAGGCTCTGGTGCGGTCATGAGAGTGTCATGTATCCAGTTGGTGTTTGCAGCCACTTTCCCTTATTCAGTGCAAGGAGTGCACTGCAGGCTGGATGTGTGTAATTCTATCTGCTGGCGTTTTCTGACTTTCAGTGCAGGAGCTCATTCTCTGTCATGGCCGTGTAGTATTCCACACCAGCTTTACCACATACACGTTGGGTCGTGCAGCGTGCCAAGACCTCACCATGGCGATGGCTTCACTGGATCATTGGCATCTTTCAGCTCCATGACAGCCTACACGACCGCCATCCTGTACATACCCTGTCATCAACTAAAACATTGCTGTAATACAGGAGTTTTCTATGGTGTGTGTGTGTGTGTGTGTGTGTGTGTGTGTGTGTGTGTGTGTGTGTGTCTCAAGATGCTGGAATGAATTCATAAATTAACACTTCTATCTTCAGACCCTCCACGTGCAGCCCTTCCTGAGCCTGGCATGAGCTGAGCGCCTTTGCCCTCCCCTGCCACCTCTGTTCAGGACAGAGCCAGACCTTGCGGTCACCGCTGATGGTAACTCTGCTCCTGTCACCAAGCTACCTTCATCCTTGCCCTGGTTACAGCAAGAGGCAGCTAATGATCTCCTGCTCTCAGCTCTGTCCCTGTGTTCTCTGTGGCTGCCAGGCAGAACTTCAAAAGAGCTTAAGTCAGATCCCGTCACCCCCACTCAAACACATCCAGTCAAATCCAGTTCCTTTTGGTAAGATTGGAGTCTAATAGATAATAGCGCCCTACCTTGCTCCTGTCCTAGCTTAAGACTCAGGGAGGCCAGGGCAGATCAAAGTACTGTGCTTATTTCTGAGAAAGAAGGCCTGAGGATCGCACCTGGGTCTCCTTCACAAGTGGGCTTCTGACCCATCCCTTTCTCTGCGGAAAATCCCCTCCATCCATAAGAGAACCTCCCCTCTGTAAAGTGTTCTGTTTCCCGTTTTCTCACAAACCTCCCATCTGCACGCACACCATGTTTATCTTTTCTTCCTGTTTATTTATTGGGGGTGTATATGTAAATTATCTTCTTGAAGTTTGTAGCCCCTATTTGCATTTCATGAGGACTTTTAAGAAAAGATCTGAGTTCAAACAGAATCCAATTATCAATCTTTTTCTCTTAAGTTAATGAAAAGCCCTTGTGGCTCTAGGTCATAATGTATTTCCTTCTCCTTTCTTCTGACAGTTTGAAGCTTTCATACTTGATTCTTAAATTTAAGAAATGGCTTTCAGGCACTGGTGGCCCAAGCCTGTAATCCTAGCTAATTAGATAGAAAGCTGAAATCTGAGGATCATAGTTTGAAGCCAGTCCCAGCAGGAAAGTCTGTAAAATTCTTGCCTCTGATAAACTACCAAAAGTCAGAAATGGAGCTCTGGCTCAAGTAGTAGGGCACCAGACCTGAGTGTAAAAGCTTTAGGAGAGTACCTAGGCCCTGAGTTCAACCCCTAGTACTGTAAAAAAAATTATGCCTAGTATGAGAAGTTGACTTTTGCATGTGGCAGTGTTCAGATTCAGTTTGGCCTCTTCTTCCCACATGCCCCTGATTCCAGCAGCTTTGATTAAAGGGTGTCCTCTTCCCTGGGACAGACAATCCTGCCATTTCCTTCCATGGACCCATGACTTCACGATTTGATAGTAACACAACAAAATGGGGAAGAATTTGAAAATCACCTGTGACCCCGTCATTTCCAAGTCCCCGTTCCTTTGGGCTTTCCTCTCAACTTTTCCTTATACGTAGTTTTATGTGTTCAGAAGAAACTGCAAGTGTGATTTGAATTTTCATTTCTCCTCCACACTACAGGTCGGTGTAGATCAGATCGCTCCCCTGCACCTCTGGGAGAAGCGGGAACAGAATGGGAAACCACACTTGAACTTGGCGTGGGGGGGGGGGGAGCTGCACTTGAACTTGGACGAAAGCTGAAAGGTTTTCTATGAAATGACTTTGTTAGCTCAGCCCTGGCTTGCTGACAACGGGCAGTCGTGAAAAGGTTGGCGTGTGCAGGAATGCGAAGCAGGCACTGGGGATTGATGGCCGTCTGAGGTCATTCTTCAAATCCTGGGAAGGAGTAAGCCACATTGTAGGAGAGACTGCCACTGAACTAGTTATTCCAGGCAGGAAATAATGAGAGGCAAAGGCTGTGGAAAGGCTCCCTTCTGCAGTGGTCACAAGCTCTGAGAAGCTGGGTCTGAGTGTGTGCAGATTCTGAGGGGTGTATGTGAATTCTGAGAGGTGTGTCTAGACAGTGGGGATAATGGTGTGATGGCATCTTTTAAGAATGCACTTGTCATGTTGACGTTTAGTTGAACGACTTCAAAGATCTTTCTCCCATCAGTCAGATTTTTTTAAAAATGTTCAGGATTTATATTTTAGTTATTGGTCTCATAAATTTCCTTTCATTTGTGCCATTTTAAATTGCTATTACAAAGGGATTGCATAGAGTGGTCACAGTTACATAAGTCAGGTAAAGAGTACATTCCTTTTTGGACATTGTCAGATTTTGCACCTTTCTCCAATTTGACTTCCATGGCATTTGTTTTGCAATGATTATCTACCCATTCACCTCCAACGTGGAGCCTGGGATAGAGTCTGGGCTCCTGTCCCATGGGAGGGGAGTGAGTTCCTTTTGAATTCCAGTCCTGACTGTATTTCTCTCCTCCCCTTGCATTCTGTTTCCTTGCCTCCTGTCCCCTCATCTGCTTCCTGGGGACAGGGCTTCTTTGCCCTGTCAGTTGGTTCTCTTCTTGGATTTAACTGAGTTTCTTATTTGGTATTTATTCAACAGTAGATATGGTTTAACCTAGGCCACTTCCCTGCCCTATCATGCCTGTTCCATCTTCGGAGCAGGCTGAGCTATGGTGTGTGTGCCTTGATTCCCTTCTCCGGGGTTTAAGGGGACAGTTATCGGGTGCTACCTGAAGCCAGAAAATTGTTCTCTGCCTGGGCTTCCTCAAGTCTGTTTCCTTTTCTTTTTCTTTTTAAAATTATTAGACCTCAAGTCCATTTCCTAGTAAAATTCCCTATCTGGGAGAGGTCTTTTCCTGAAGGAATCCAGGTTCTCACCAGGGTGGGTCCTACCTGGGAGGGCGTGGGCAGTGTGGTCCCTAAGACCTGCACAGACACACACAGGAAGCGGGTCCATGGCCCACAGGAAGGAGGACGCCAAGCCCGCCCGGGGCTTCCTCAGCACAGCCCGCACGGGTAGTGAGTATCTCAGGGTTGACTAGAAGCTCCCAAACCCCACCCGGGTTCAGATCGGAGGAGGTGGGAATCCGGATTTGCTCGCTGGTCAACTCGGTTCTGTTTTCAGGGCCTCCATGTGTGGGTACAGGAGGAGGTCAGGGGCTCCTACCTTTGTGCAAAGGCGAGTACGTGGTAACAGTAATTCCTCACGGTGGTGGTGGAGCTGCGGTGTTTCTGTGCATTTGTGTATCTCATTTTCCCCTTTGGGCCGGCCCTAAGGCTTGAACTGCAGCCTGGGCGCCGTCCCGGAGCTTTTTTGCTCGACGCTAGCGCTGCCACACTACTTGAGCCACAGTTCTACTTCCTGCTTCGTGGTTTCTTGGAGATGTGAGTCTCACGGACTTCCGTGCCTGGGCCAGCTTCAAACTGCAATCCTCAGATCTCAGCCTTCTGAGTAACTACCATTACAGGCACCAGGCACCATCACATCCAGGTAAAACTGCAATCCTCAGATCTCAGCCTTCTGAGTAACTACCATTACAGGCACCAGGCACCGGCCCATCCAGGTCGGGCATCTTTTTCAGGGTATTATGTTCATGCGTGTCCTGGTAACTCCGTCAACATAGTTTGGGCAGGGCAAAGCCCAGCTCTATCATCATGTGACCTGCAACACTCGCTCTCTTTGCAAGAGTGCAGCACCCTTGCACAGTACCCAACTTAAACTGCAGATTGCATTGGTTGGAAGAGGCATACATTTGCATTCTTTCAGACGTAGCAGCAAGTTTATTATCGACTGATGTAATTTCAGGTTCATAAAAACACTGACCTACAGAACTGAAATATTACCAATTCTCCCCCTCCAGGAGTCCATTCTGCATCTTATGAGAAAGAAAGGAGGCCGGGGGCAGAGCAGGCGACAGTGTGAGAACCGCCATTGACCAGCTACTGCTGGGCAGCAGGATAGCCAGTCCCTTCTCATCTCTCTTAGATGCTTCGCAGAGCTGTTGGGCCTGAAGGGAGGGGAGGGGAGGGTGTGCCCACAGCCCTGGGTGACATATGGCTTCAATTACAGGCTTGGCCCTTGCACTTACTGGGTTTTCATAGGGAAGGACAAGTGTCACAGCCATAGAATACAGCCTCCAAGAGCCATCTGACTGACTGCTTTAATAATTTGGAGAAAATAAAGTCTCATCCACAGTCAGATTTTCCCTGGAGTGTAGCGTCTGGGCTTGGGGATGGGTGTGTGTCATGTCCTCTAATAAGAAAGGGAAGAGTGCAGGACAGCAGGGTGGAAGGAATGAGAAGAGTCTGGCCCTGAGTTAGCATTCCCTGCCTCCTCCCAGAGACCCCACAGAAAGCCTCAGAAATTTATGTATTTAATTTACACTTCAGGCATTCTAAGGCTTTTCCTTAAAAACAATTGTTCTGGCAGCTTCTACTGCTCCTGTTATTTGTTTTCCTCTGGGGTGGATCAATAGGGTCAGGTACCTTCTAATCCACTTCTCAGGGCCATGTAAACGGCTTAAATCTATAGAAGCGCTGTCCACTGGCCCATTTCTGGAGGTCCCACAGACAGGCCTGCGGGTCCCAGCAGCTGACACGGGCCACTGGCCAGAATCAGAGGAAGGAGATGATTCCGCCTCACCTTGGTAGCAAAGAACCAGACATCTGTCTTTCATCTGTCCAGTCAGTCTGCATTTTCGCGTGATGGCCGTGGGAACGTGGGTCAAGGCGTGGGAGAACAGAGACCTTTGTAGGCTTTTGTGGTGGCTCAGGGAAGATACACGCCCTTGAACTGGGCTTGGAAGAAGTAAATGGGAGGTGGGTGGCACTGAGATCTTTTTTTGGATGTAGAGCCAGTTCATAGATTGGGTTTCTGGGGTAAAACTATAAGGAATAGTCTAAAAACCCATAGAATCCCCAATCCCCAAAGAAGATAGGATTTACCCTAGTGTAATCAGTTCTGTGGCTTCAGAAACTATCAGAGCAAAGGTTTTCCTAGAATTACCTATGTCCTGTAGTTTTCACTGTTTCTGTCCATCCAGCATCTACTTGTCCATCCTTCCTTTCTTCTTTCCTTCCATTCTCTCTTCTTCCTTCTTTCTTTCCTTCCTTCCTTCCACTCATCCAGCCATCCACCCACTCATCCATCCACCAGCTCACTCATTCATCTATCCATCTACCTGCCTCTCCATCCACTAACTTCTTTCCATTTAGCAGAAAGGTTTGTCACATGAAAGGCAAGCCTTGCCTGTCCCTCTCGATTCTTTTTTTTTCCCCAGAGCTGAGGACCGAACTCAGGGCCTTGCACTTGCCAGGCAAGGGCTCTTCCCCTGAGCTAAATCCCCAACCCCCTCTCTATTCTGAGATCACCTAGTAAGGAGCCAGTTAGCGTCTTCCTTGGTTGCTGGCATGCTAAGAATGTGCTTCATGGCACCAACACTCTTCAGCATTAACATTTCTCAGTCAGTTCTCAGGGCACATAGCAGCCAGCACTCCTATTTCCCTCAGTAGTATAAGCTGTTGTCTTTGCCTCAACTTTGCAGCAATAAACTGCATCCAGGGGTTCAGTGGACATGCATTCTGGTGATGTTGAGGAAGTCAAAGTGACAGGAGTTGGTGCCTGGATTCCATAGTCCCCGTTTTTATTTTAAAAGAAACACAAGTGCAATTTTTACTCTTTCCTATACCTCTAATTTATCCTGTCACATTTTCCAAAAATGACTTTGGTCCCTTCTCTAACGGGGATTGATGGGCAGAGATTCAGCTTCTGTGACTTCTTCAAGCTGACTCAGGGGCGTTGTCTCTGTGCTTGACCAGGGACCTTAAGAAGCCTAGCCTGTTTTATCAAGGGGTTGCAAGGATTAGATATTAGGAACAATAATTTACTCCAAACTAGAGATCATATTTAACATTTAACAACTGCACAAACCATCTTTGGCTACAATAGTGTAGCTTACATAGCACCCATTTGCAAAGGCTTTTTCTTGATTGTCTGGGGAGCTAAATTTCTGCAACCTTAACAATGCTTCAGTTGTCAGATCTAAACAGATTAATAGAGACACAAGCCTCAGATCCACAAACTTTTCCTGAATTTGTGGCTGGTGTCAAAAAATAAATAAAAATTTCGCTCAATTAGGACTTTAAACTACCCACTATCACAGAAGATTGACAAGTTCCTGCCCAGTTATGAAAGGCACGGGCATTAGTAAGGCATGCTTACAAACTATTCTATGACCTCCCAGCTCTGATTAATTTGAGTGGCCAAGCACAAGTGACTAAGATCTGACACCATCTCTGCCATCCAAGCAGAGGCTTTCGTGTCCCAGTAGTGTCTCTCCACACAGGGATAAACATGCCATTGGCATTTCACTTTGTTGGTTGCTGTACTTGAACTCGGGGCCTGGGCACTGTCTCTCAGCTCTCCAGCTCAAGGCTAGCACCCTACCACTATGAGTCCCGAGCTTGGTGCTTGAGTGCTTCCCCCCAGCTTTTCAGCTCAGAGCTAGCACTCTGCCACTTCAAGCTCCAAAGCAACTCTGTCCCAGCATTCTGCTGGCAGATTAGACACCACAGTCTCACAGGGACTTTGCTTTGCCCGGGCAGGCTCAAAGCTGCGGCTTTCAGATCAATGAGTCCTACAAAAGGCCACATTACTCCAATTAAAGCAACAAGGTGGTCAACACAGAAATAGTCTCTAAGCATGAGCTTACCTAGAACTTGGTGAGGGCCAAACTTACATCTGAATGAGGATCTGCTGCCTTTCTCCATGGGCCTGCTGGAGATTGCTATAAAGTAACTTACAAGAGTAAGCTGAAATAGCAATTAAGTAACCATTTTGATAGTCCTAATTTTCCTTGTTTCCTTTTTTAGAAACAAAACTTTAGGACTTTACTTTTAAATTTTGTTCAGAAACCATTTCTACTTTTCTTTAAAACTTTTACACTTTTTAACTTAAACTCTTAACACTTTGGTCTTTATTTGCATTTGAAAAACCTTTAAGGCTGAAGGAATTCCCTTTGCCTCCAGGCCCCCTAGGGCCCAGGTCACCCCCTTTGCCTTTGAAGAGACTTTTTGTATTATTCTGCAGTTTAGATTATTACTGCATAGAACTCCATCAACAGTTTAAACTCAAATAACAGTTTTTCTCTAAATCAAGAATTACAAACATCAGTGCACCAAAAGTTATCATCAGACTTTCAGTGTCAGTCTGCAAGAAAAGACAGATAGGCAAAGTTTCTGACATTAATGAACAATTTTACATTTAAATCTCTAATACATGTCTCCAAACTTTAAAGGTAATAAATCCCAAATTCCCTAATACCTCTGGGTTAAACAGGATACAGTATTTACAATGTAAATAGCTCTAAGTATTACAAAACCAGATTTTTTTCTGGGTCTTTAGAAAAGTATTTTTTACCAATTTCTCTTTAAACCAATGTAAAAATCCTTTGAGACATTGTAAAACATTCAAACCTAATATTTTTCTTGAAGTTTTAAGCTTAGATTTACCCAATTGTCTTTGTGTTTAAGTATAAATTTATCCATTGTTTTATACAGCATGCTGACAATTTAACATTGAACATGTTCACTCACTCATTCACACACATTCATACTCAAAGATCATAAAGCATGCAAAATTAATATCGGCTGTTCATTTTCCGGAAGTTTGTGTCAAGAGAGTTTTGCCAATTTTACTCTTACAGGTGAGAACCAGGTTCAAAACAAAACTTTTGCAAGGCAACTTAGCTGGAATTTATTTTTCCAGGGCTTGTTACAACTGCAGACATGGGGGAGCGGCCATGCTAGGCCCAGAAATGTTCAAATAAATAATAAGGATGTGTGCTTGAGTACGCACAGAAAAACCATAAGGATCCATACTTAGAAATGGTACCAATTTTAAAGACAAAACTGGACAAGGAAAAATATGTAACACAAACAAGACAGAGAAATGGAGACTTTTAAATAATCAGACATTGACATATAACAAGAAAATTGGACTCAATCAGATACACTTAACACAAAAAACATGAGCTCAAATGAATGTTTTCACCAAACAGTTATTTTTAGATTTAGACATATCTTGCTGGTGGGACTCTCAGGTATGCCTTGTTATCGACAAGAAACTCAGAAGGGGAGGGGGGGTCAAGGCGTTCCTTGACCACCCAGGCCTCTGTTTTAGGCCCACAGTGTACCTTTTCAAACAAACAAACAAAAATAAAATAAAATAAAATAAAACGCAGACATACAGGGGGGTCGGCCGACGTCTACTTACCTCTGGAGGCCTTTGCTTTTCACCTGGGCATCTTTTACAAAAAAGGTTATTAAGAAGAGGGATGGTAAAGACAAAATAATGTTACATTTTAAATTGTGTAGAGTCAATGAATATGTTAAAAGGTCCCTACATAATAGTAAAAGGAGGAGAAACACAGCTCATATGAATGTGTGGAACAAGTGGATCAGTAGCAGTCCCGATTGACATGCACAAATAACTCAGGTCCTTCCCACGTCGCAGGATGCACCACTGGAGGGTTGGGGGTGTAGGCCCAGTGAGTCGCTGCTTGGATGGCCACTGTCACTCTCCACGATCTGAACGCAGCGTTCAGGCAGCCAGCGGGCGTCATTTTCTCCTTGTGAAAAAACACATACATGCCCTCGACCCCAGGTTAGAACAGGATCGGGTCCATGCCAAGCACCATTTAGGGGATCCTTCCACTTTACTAAGGCAAAAGCACGCTGCTCTCTTTTTTCCCAGAATCGCTGAGCAGCAGATAAATTATTTGAATCCAAATTCAAAAAATTTAAAACAAATAAAGCATGATTAAGTATATTCACAGGGGTAGCGGGATACGACTCTCCTTTCTGTATTTTAGCAATTTGATGTTTTAATAATCCATTAGCTCTCTCCACGATGCCTTGACCTTGAGGATTGTAAGGAATGCCTGTAATATGAGTGATATTATAGGAATGGCAGAAGGATTGAAATGCTCGGCCTGCATAGCCAGGGCCATTATCTGTTTTTATTTGCGAGGGAATCCCCATCACAGCAAAGCATCGAATGCAGTGAGAAATACAATGTTTAGTGGCTTCCCCAGCAAGGGGGGTGGCCAAGATAAAATTAGAATAAGTATCTACAGTAACATGAACATATTTTAATCGGCCAAATGATGGAACATGTGTGACATCCATCTGCCAAATGTGATTAGAAAGCAGTCCTCGTGGATTTATACCTAAATGGGGGGCTGGTGAAAAAGGGACACAGTTGGAGCAAGTCTTAACTATTTGTCGTGCTGCTTCTCTAGATAATTTAAACTGTCGGCGCAAGGCTCGACTGTTTTGATGGTGGATGGCATGTGACTGCTTAGCAAGTTCAACCTGAGTTAAGTAAACTCTGGTGGCAGAGTCAGTAACCGCATTGCCCTCACTTAAAGGGCCAGGAAGATTAGTGTGAGCTCGAACAAAGCCCAAAAAACAAGGGTGGTTGCGAGAACAAAGCAAAGTTTGTACTTGGCGAAATTGGGTCTGGATATTGGAGTTAGTAGTTCCAATAAAGGGAACAGTTTCTACGACTTGAAGAGCACGAATTACATATTGACTGTCTGAGTATAAGTTAAAGGGCTCGTCTTGTAACAGGACGAGTGCTTGTAAAACAGCCTCTAATTCTACCTCTTGGGCGGAGGAAAAACCTGTAACCCAAGATTGAGTTTTCCCATTAATGGTCAAAGCAGCCGTTCCATTAGAGGATCCATCTGTAAATACCAAAGCGGCAGAAGATAAAGGCGAGGCCCGTACTATGGAAGGAAATAGAAACGTATGACACGCAGCAAATTGGAGAAGTTTGTTAGACGGGTAGTGATGCAAAATTTTTCCCGTATAATTGGCCCAAGCAATGGCCCAAGGATCGCAATGGGCGAATAGCCAATCTTGTTGTTGTAGATTATATGGGACACAGATAAAATGAGGTTCCTGACCTAAATATTTACGGGAATCCACTCGGCACATATGTATCAGATTAGCTACCAATTCGTAGTAGGGGGTCAGCACTTTGCCGGGTGTTGATGGTAGATAAAGCCATAAAAGTGGGCCATCCTGCCACAATACAGCAGTTGGGGAGTGAGAAGTAGCTAAAATGTAAACTCCCCATGGTTTAGAATAGTCACAATAGGTCACTTGTTGCTGGGAAATTGCCTTTTCTACAATTTGGATGGCCCTCCTGGCATCAGGATTTAATTCGCACAAGGATATAGGGTTGGTATCTCCTTTTAAGAGATCAAAGAGGGGTTTTAACTCTCCTGTGGACAGCTTTAGATAAGGCTGAAGCCAATTTATATCTCCTAAGAATTGCTGAAAATCATGAAGAGTTCTTAAGTGTGAAGTTTTTAATTGTATTTTTTGGCTTTTAAAATAGTGTGGGCCTAATATATGGCCTAGATATGTAAAAGGGGGGTGTTCCTGAACCTTTTCAGCTGCTATTATAAGGCCAAAGAGGCTCAGATCTTGCTTTAGTTGTCCAAAGGCTTGTCGTACGATGATAGGGTCAGAACAAGCCAACAAGATGTCATCCATATAATGAACAATATAAACAGAAGAAAATTTTTCACGAGTGGAAGAAATGGCTCTAGCTACAAAACTTTGACATAAAGTTGGGCTATTTGCCATGCCCTGTGGAAGCACAAGCCAGTGATATTGCTTCATGGGTTCTTTAAAATTAACAGAGGGGACGCTGAAGGCAAAGCGCTTACAGTCTTGAGGCGCCAGGGGTATAGTATATAAACAATCCTTCAAATCTATAATAATCTTATAAGTATCCTTTGGGATTGCCATGGGTGAAGGCAAGCCAGGCTGTAGGGCCCCCATCAGTTCCATGGTTGCATTCACCTTTCTCAAATCCTGTAACAGCCTCCATTTACCTGACTTTTTCTTTATAACAAAAATTGGAGAATTTCATGGAGAGTTAGAAGGGGCCACATGTCCCAAGTCCGGCTGTTCCTGTACCAGCTGCTGTACTGCAATGATCTTTTCTAGTGAAAGTGGCCACTGTTCGACCCATACCGGTTCTTCAGAGAGCCAATTTATGGGATCAGCATGAGGGGCAGGACAAACAACAGCCCCCGTTAAGGAATACCCTAATCCTTGTCTCGTAGGGTGAGACTGGGGTTAGAGTGGCTCTGGCTCCCCCTGTGCTGCTCGGCCTGGTCCCCTAAAGGGGAGGAGGCCTTGATCCAGTAACTGCTTAGTGACCGCAGCACTAGGACTAAACATATACACTCCCATTTTTCCATGATATCACGACCCCATAAATTAATTGGCAGATGATCCAAGACAAATGGCTGAAAATGACCAGAGTGCCCTTCCTCATCTCTCCAAACAAGGATCGCACTGCTCTGCTGTGGGTCAGTTGCTTGCCCAACCCCCTGTAGGGAAGTCATAGAGGTTGTCAGGGGCCATTGGATTGGCCAATGTTTTTTAGATATCACAGACACATCTGCTCCAGTGTCTAATATTCCTTTAAAGGGCTTTTCTTGTATAAATATAGTAATCTCAGGCCTCTCTTGTTTTATGCTTTGTACCCAATAGATATCAGAAGATCTAAATCCTCTCTGTCCACATGGTGAATTAGCAGTCTCCCCGGGAGGTAAAGGCACAAGTATTAGTTGTGCTAATTTTTGACCAGCTGGGATCGATACCTCGTGTTTTGGGGCAGAGGCCATAACTTTGATTTCTCCAGGAAAATCCTGGTCAATTTTGCCAGGTGTAATCTGTATCCCTTTAAGGGCTGAGCTACTTCGCCCTAACAGCAATCCAGCCACTCCCGGGGGAAGGGGGCCGAAGACCCCCATGGGGAGAGCTTGTGTCCCCATCTCTGGGGTCAATACTGAGCAGTTGGAGGAACAGAGGTCCAATCCTGCACTGCCTGGGGTGGCACGGAGGAGGCTGGAGACTGATCTTGGGGGGTTGTTAGAAGATGCACTTGTGGCCGAGAAGAGGGAGGGACTGCCCCATGGTTTTGCGGGGCCAGGGGCTGGCCCCTTCTCCAGTTTCCCGAAAACAGGCGGCCATTGCGATTT
This sequence comes from Megascapheus bottae, assembly GCF_031878675.1. Taxonomy (NCBI): domain Eukaryota; kingdom Metazoa; phylum Chordata; class Mammalia; order Rodentia; family Geomyidae; genus Megascapheus; species Megascapheus bottae. The sequence continues at coordinate 57,266,925 of NC_143521.1, forward strand.
GTTGCTGACTTGCAATATTTAGCCCAGTGCTTCCCTTTACCACAGCGTGGACATGTGCCAGGTGATTTTTCTCTCTTTAACCTGGCCTGGCGTGGGCATTGCGTCATCCAATGTCCTATTTGTCCACAAGAAAAGCAACACCCTGGGGGTCTAGCATCCCGAGAATGCCGCTGACCTCTATATTTTAGAAAATCAGTAACAGTCTTTCCTTGAGGAGCGGCGGCTAAAGTAAGGCCTTGTACATGGGAGGGTCCAATATCAGCACACAGTGAAATAAAGTCCGTGATTCCTCCCTTAGTCCTATGGGGTCTGATAGCCGCCTGACAGGCGGCGTTGGCATTTTCATAGGCTATGTGTCTAACTATAATCTTCCTTGCGTTCTCATCTTGTACTAGGCGGTCTGCAGTCTCCATTAATCGAGACAAAAATTCTAGATAAGGTTCATTCGGTCCCTGTTTAACTTCTACTAGATTTTTTGTACGATTGGAATTGCGTAACCTTTTCCAAGCCTCTCTCGCCGCAGCATTTATTTGTAAATAGGCCTCCTTTGCATAACCCAATTGATCTTCGGTGTTTTTATAGGTTCCCTCTCCTAACAACTGATCAACAGTGTAAGGCAGGTTCTTAGACCCATTCATTTCAATTTTAGCCCGACACTGTGCAGTGAACTCTGTATCCCATAATAAGTACTCTCCTGCACTAAGGCATGCTCTGGCAAGCCGCTTCCAGTCATTTGGGCATGCAATACCAGCACACGCGGCCTCCAATATTACTTGAGTAAAAGGGGCAGTTGGCCCATATTGGGAGCAGGCACTTTTTAAATCCTGTAATAGTTTAACAGGAACAGGCTGATGGTATACTTGTTCATCATGATCAACTAAACTAGGGAAGCATCGAGGCCCTGAAATATCTTCCCTCTCTCTAGCAGCCTGAGTCAGGTTTAATTGCGATGCACTGTGCCTGGTTGTAGTGCCTGTTAACAGGGACTTGTTGCTAGGGCCTTTAGGCTTGCCTAAAGGTTGAAAAAGGGATTGAGGCCGTAAGGCTGAAGCCGGAGGCGGTGGGTGTGAGGGGTAAGGTTTAGAATCAGACACCATAGTGGCCTGAGGGTCATATTTCTTTCCTACTTCTGGGGGGGCTCTCTGCTCCATCCCCATTTTCGATAGAAAATGTAGGATTTCTTCTAACTTCTTCTCCATCGTAGCCATCCGGCCTTCCATTGACTCATCATAACTTTCCTCCTTGATATTCAAACCTGAATTCTGATACTGAATATCGACTGGTTGTTGTTCCCTTTTCAAGATCTCACTTAGACTCTCTTGGGCTGCGGCATATGGCTCAGCCTCAGGTTTCTCAGAAGGGTCCTTTAATTCATAAAGTTCCCTTAATTCAAGATTAAGTTCAGCATTCTCATGTTGAAGATCTATGCATTCACTTACTAAATTCCATACATCAATAGCCTCTACTGGGGTCTTTTCGGGGCCATATACATTATAATATTCTTGAATTCTTTTTCCTATCCGCTGCCAGGTTTTTTTGAATTCCTCCTCTATAAACCTCGGGCATGCCTCCTCGACAAACTGTAGGAAGCTCTGAAGCACCCCTTTTTCCACCCACGTTCCGTGGGCTTCAAGTAGGCCTGTTAAGATCGGTACATATGACCTATGGCTATTAACTTGACCCATAATTTTTACTCCTGACTATACACTCTCTTAAGATCCTCTCTTAATAGTCCTACGATGTGTTAGTCACCACAGGGAGGGGTCCTTCACCTTCGTCCCAGATTTTCAGGGTCCCTGTTCGGGTGCCAGTTGCCGGGGCCAGCTGGCAGCAAACCAGGGTTCACAGATTGGGGTTCCTGAAATTGGGGGCAAGGACTAGGAAGAAATAGAAGAGAGACAGACACACCGGGTCCGGGATGTCTGCAGTCCAGGTAAAGACTGCCCCGTTTTTTTCCACTCCAGCTTCTTCCCTCCTTGAGACCCAGGGAACTTCCAGGTGTTACATTCATATGGTAAATCTCAGGTCATTTAAACAGAATAAGGCCAGAAAACAATAAGACAATAAAGCCATTGTCTGATGCAAATCAAGGTATAGTTTGATTCCACTCTGGCTCCCAACACCATAGGAGTAAGAGACAAGGTGAGAGGAGTCAGCCTGGAAGGACGGCACTGTCACTGAGATGATCGCAGGGAGCTAGACTTGGTGTGGGGGGGTAGATGACAGCTCACTGTGAGGTGGGGACAGAACTCTGCTGTCCCTGCCTGCTGTCCTCTCTGCAACAGATAGAACAGGTTCCTGCAGCGCAGCCGTTGTCAGTGTGACCATGTTCAGAGTGGGGCCTATAGGAGGCAAGGAGGCCGGAGGGATGGCCCTGATGCCAGAGATGAAAGACCTTACCAGGGGTAGCATGCCCTCCCATCATCCACCTGCAGACCTGGGAGGGCCCAGCAGCCGCCTCTGGTGCAGCACTGAGGCTGGTGGATGGTGGAGGGAGGAAAACCACCAGCAGACACAGCCTGGGGAATCAGTCATGGAACCGTCTGGTAAGGATTACAGCAAGTCAGAAATGGCGGATGGTGGCACCCAAGGCCCTCTCAGTCCCTTTGGGGCTGTGAAGAGTGGCTGATGTCACCTGCCAGGCATTGTCACCCTCGTGGGACTTGATGTCCTCCATCTTTACTGGCTGCCATGCTTGCTGTTCCCTGCTTTGCAACGGTCTTTCCTCTATCCCAGGAGGAAGGAGCCCGTGACTATCTGTGTGCTGTCTGCCCGCCTGGCCTACAGCAGACAACACAAATTGATGGCTGAATGAGCGAGCATGCTTGCCCTTAGGGACTGAAGGCCGTGTTGCTCGTAGGTGTTCTCTTGCACAGCGTCTGCTCGCAGTGTTGAGGGGTTGACCCCATCAAGGACATCAGGCTGACAGTGTGGTGATCAATGAGCCTACAGCTAATTTTTAATTGCATATCTTTTACAGATGGTTCAGAGAGATTACTTAACCCCTATGAGGTTAGAGAATAGGCCACTGCCCTGTTCTGTAGCGGAATGCTTGACCTGCAGAAGGGCCCAATAAATACATATTTATTGACTTAGTTTCAATCAGAGCTCATTAAAATAACCTATTGGGCCGGGCACTGGTGGCTCATATCTGCAGTGCTAGCTACTTAGAGACTCAGATCAGATGGGCTATGGTTTTCAAGGCCGGCCTGGGCAGAAGAGTTCTTGAGACCCATATCTCAGCCCATAGCCGGCTACTTGAGATGAGATTGGGGGATCTAGATAGAAAAGTCTGAAGTGCCCAATATCCACAGGTCTCAACCACCCCCCACCCCCAAGAGCCATGCCAGCTTAAAACTCTTTCACTCCTGTGCTGTAGGTAGAAAGGGTAAATGGGAGAGGGAGACTCTTTTCACTCTCCCAGGCCCTGTCCTGTCCTGTTTCTAAGCTAGAGATATTTAACACCTAATTTGTATGTTAGAGTCACAGAGTCCCCGGGAGAAATCGGCGTCCAGCCGTGTGCAGCCCTTCCCAGCGTCTTTAGTTAGGAAGTCTTGGGAAGAGACCAGTCGTGCCTCTTGCCCAAGGGCACATAGAGTATAAACGGTTGAGTCAGGATACATTTTTCTCTAAAAATCCTTAATCTCCAAAGACTTTGAAATACAACCCACGGGTTGAACCACAAGAATGTCAGTCAAGCACAGGATGAAAAGAATAAAAAGTGCTCTTCCTGAGAACTGTCTAAAACCTAAGCTCATAGTCTGGATCCGTGTGAGGAGAAGCAGGCCGGGGCGCCTGCCTCCGCTGTGACGGAGAACGCCTAGACCTGCAGCAGAGGAAGAGCCACCTCTGTCGCTTGCCAGTGGGCCCCTGGGGAAGAGCCTCCATTGCTGTGAACTTCAGTCCCCTTGGCTGTGAATAGGGGACCTGCCGTGCTGTCCGCTGGGCTTGGAAGCTGTGCCAAGTGCTCTGTTGTGCCAGGCAGCCTGGTGGAGTGGCAAGCACTTGCTCTCCACAGCTGTTTATCTGGTGTGGATCCCCAGGTCTTTTGGCTCCTGGCTGCCTAACTTCAGGCGAGTCTTCCCAGGGCCCAGGCCCTTCTGTTCTGGGAAGGGGTTGTTAGTAGCACGCCCCCTACTGTTGGGGCAGTAGAAACTGTCACTGTGTACGGGGGGGCAAGGGTCACCCCAGACTGCCTCAGATCGGACCCAGCAGCCCCATCTGAAGCAGTGCCCTTCCAAGAGAAGGTCAGACAAATAGGCGGCATGCCTTACCCAGACAGCTCAGAAACACGCTCGCCGTCCCAAAGTTGGCATCCTACTCCACGAGTGCACGCGATTGTCCTTGAAGAAGAGAATTTCCTCCACCTAGTCGGCTCCAGTCCCCTTTGCTAAAAATAGTCTTGAATTTGAACCTTTGGCCCCCAACAGCACTTCAAACTCTCGACAGAGGCAACAATTCAGGTGCTGCAGGTAATCCTCCTGAATGCAAGCTGGCAGATTGAGGACAGGGAGCAGCCAGGTGGGGAGCAGAGAGGACGGCTGGCCATGCACTGGCAGCCAGGCCCGGGGGTCCTGGCCCTGTCACAGGCCAGCCCTCCAAAGTGCCCGGGAGAGCTGAGGACCTGGCACCGGGCCCCAGCAGCGGGTCTCCTGGCTGGCCAGTGGTGTGGCTCTGGTGAAGGGAAGCACCTTTCAGGACACTGCGGGGAATCCTCACCCCCAGAAATCTTGGCCTCCCAGCCTCTCTGCTCTTCTCACCTCCTCCTGAACTTCACACTGTGCCTGCCACGCTGTGCAACAACCTGCCCTCGTGCCATCCCTTTTCCTGATACTAGACGTGCTTGGTTTTTAAAAATGATTTGCCTTTCAGATGCAAACTACACACAGAGCTATAAACCTGGGATAACTACCCAGCCTACTTCAAACCCAAGCATGCCTGCGCACAAGAAGGAAGAAGAAGAGGGCGTCCAAGCCCCTCACAGCCCAGCCCCTGCCCCCCGGGATAGCTACTGTCCTGTGGAGAGCACAGGCCAGCTCGGCCTGGGCCTCTGCTCTGTACAGATGCAGACACATGGTAGACTTGGTGGGCTGTGTACACCAGGCCCAAGAAAGTAAAAGATCTCCCAGAATATCCCGTGGTCAGTCACCAGGGAGGGTGAGTTCCCCCCACCCCCCAGAATAAAGGGTTCATT